>NW_009700912.1:2926-17598 GCF_000703405.1 Apaloderma vittatum
GTTGGCCTTCTGGGCTGCATGAGCGCACTGCCGGCTCATGTTGAGCTTCTCATCTATCAACACTCCTAAATCCTTCTCTTCAGGGCTACTCTCAACCCGACCCAGGTGCAGGACCTTGCATTTGGACTTGTTGAAGCTCATGCAGTTTGCACTGGCCCATTTCTCAAGCCTGTCAAGGTCCCTCTGGATGGCATCTCTTCCCTCAAGTGAGTCCACGGCACCACACAGCTTGGTGTCGTCGGCAAACTTACTGAGGGTGCACTCAGTGCCGTCATCCATGTTGCTGACAAAGATGTTGAACAGCACTGGACCCAGAACAGACCCCTGAGGAACTCCACTTGTTACCGGTTTCTATGTGGACATTGAGCCATTGACCACAACTCTTTGAGTGTCACCTTCTAGCCAGTATTTTGCCCACCGAGTGGTCCACTCATCAAGTCCACGTCTCTCCATCCTAGAGACAAGGATGTCATGTGGGACAGTGTCAAACGCCTTGCACAAGTCCAGGTAGATGATGTCAGTTACTCTTCCCATATCAGCCAGAGCTGTAGCTGTTTTCATGTGAAAACTCACTCAGGAGTGAGTATGTAGCCGGGTTTCCTAGATCACTACAGTTATGATAATGCTGTGCTGTTATTTATTCACTTTGTCTACTTGGATTGTAACTTCCGTGAAAAGCCTGGTTGTGAGAGACTCCTCTGTCTTCATTATGTAGAACAGGAGTAACTGTATTTAATTGCTAAAGGGTTTAAAACAGACGAATGTTTAGGCAGTTGCCAAGTGAACTATAGGTATTATGGGAGATTGAGCAGATTATTCAGCAGATGCTCTTTTTTTGCTCTAAGAAAAGAATTGGTAATAGTGCATAATTCAAGAAGAATATGAATTGGATGTGTAATATAATAAAAACCAATTGCTTGCCCAGTACATTTTTTTATTTTCAAAAATAGAAATATTTCTTGCATATTAGTGAATTCAACTCCATCTATGCTGAAGTATTTTGTGAAAGGCAGTGTGAAAATTCTAAATAATTTCCTTTGCCTTTGTGATTATACAGCTTGCTGTCATTTTAATTTTTTGAAAGCACATTAATGAAACATTTTTATATTTGCACAATTAGTAATGTTTTCACAGTCTATATAGATGTCTGATTTTCTCTACTTTGAGTAAAATGGTAGTTATGATTTCATTTATTTTTTCTTTAGTCAGAGCAAAGGTTAGTTATGACCTAGTGTCAGTTTAAGTTATAATAATAAGGTAATATTTTATGACCCTCATCAGTTCACCTACCTCTAAATGTGCTTTCATTAATATGTTCTATATAAATATTATTAAATGTATGTAAAGGAGGAACTATATATTCTAGAATTAGGCATGTAGTGTGGATTGAGCAGATTCCAAACATACACTTGCAGTGGAGCACGTTATCAAATGTAGCAGGGTCTTCTGTTAAGGACAGTCTGTATGTGCTGTCTCATTGTAAGGATGAAGAGCTTTAAGGTTGTAGGTTGTTAATTTTTATTTGTTTCTAAAATATGGTGTGCCCTGTGCCTATATTATGTTTTTATGCTCTGGGAGCTAGGAGTTGTCATATTTTATGTACTATATATTATTTTGCTATAAAAGATGTAACAGTCTCTCTTTTGAGAACACTGCTACTGTCTGTGGTGTACGTGGTGCTGATACATTGATAAAATATCAGTGGTACATAAGTCAGTTGTAGATATTGTATTCTATGGATTTATCACTGGCAAGTGCATGAATATTGTTGGCTCTATTTTTACAGGGTTTTGCTGAGACTAGATCCTTCTCCAAATGACTATGAAGAAGACATAGTGGAAATGTTTGGCTTTCAGTGGGTTACTGAAATGGCATTAGTTGAATCCTGTGGATTTCTCTTTGGATTACTTAGGTATGATAATGTTGGTGTATTTTATATTTAATCCACTTCAGTCATTATTGCCACCTTCAGGATGTAACAAGCTTTTCAAGTTCTTGATAGTAAAATCATGAAAGAATGTAATGCATCCAAAAACATTATGTTGTCTATCTAACACTCCACTAAGTGATGGATAAGACACAGACAAAATTATGGGAAGAAGTAAATTTTGTGTTACAGATTTTTAATATTATGTGACTTAAGTTTCTAAGCAGTGTGGTGCGTATCTTAGCCATCACCAGATAAAAATTTGTAAGTATAGTTATTACAGCAGTGTTCTGATTAATTTAAAAGGCTCTAAGCTTCAGAATATGTGAATAAACTATGTAAGATTTCCTTGAATGAAATTGTGCTACCCATATAATTAAAGTTGTCTTTTGAAGATTTTAAGTCTTTTTTTTTGTGCATAAAGAAAAGTGGAGGTTAAAAATCAAATACTGTAAATGCTGGATGCAGCACTTTCTTCAATTGTTTGGATTAGGATAGCTTCAGCAATCTCTTCGGATACAGTTACTCAGTGTTTGACTAATTCAATGTAGATGTTTAATCTGGTCAATGCAAATACACAGATCACCGATAATCCTCTTTGCTACTGATAATCCTTCAGGATGTACAGCACATACAGAGAGTGGATGGGAGAGGAGCTTTTGTATGATTCCACAAATAGATGAGATATGTTCCATCATTCCTTTGATTGTAGCGGATTCTTTCATCCCTTTAGGGTATGACCGAGGGCTTCAGTTGAAACGTCATTAATAGGGTCTGGCTTATTGAAAGTTGATGGCATAGATAGTAGAAGTGTATTAACACCAGTATTACTTATCTTTGCATGTTTGATGCAAGCTTTGACTTCACTGTGATTTAAAAAAAAACAGATCTGATAATGGAGGAGATAGCAGTTAGTTAAAGAAGATGGTTAGAAGAAACCTTTCAGCATCTATTCTGATACTTCTATTAACTGTTTATTGAGATAAAATCACTGGGCCGTGAGACAGCTATGTAGTTGATCTGTTGAATTAAAAATTATTTTTTCCCATAATATAAACTTTTCTGTAATTGTGATAGAGATGAACATAAGGCATGATATATTTTATTATGTTAAGTTATTCAAGCTATACATAGAACAGGCTTCCCAGTGAAGTGGTTGAGACCCCATCCCTGGACGTATTTAAAAGATGTGTAGACATGATGCTTAGGGACATAGTTTAGTGGTGGACTTGCCACGTTAGGTTAACGATTGGATTCGAAGATCTTAAAGGTCTTTTACAACCTAAATTATTCTATGATTCTATAGTAGTATATAGCAGAACTGCAAGTTAAAAACAGTAATGGCACCATAAAAATAATTCCTAGCTTTTTTTTATATGTTTGGAGATGTGTTGGTTGAAGTAAGAGTTATGTAACCATTTAAGTGGGTATATTAAGACGATGTGTCTTTAACAGATTAATAAACAGAAATACCAGTTTAACTGTCAGCATACTTATTTGCAAATCAAATGATTTAATGATTAAGAAACATGAAGATAATCTTTGAGGTACAAATACAAATTGAAGTTAAAATGGCTTATTTAACTGATGATATCTTTGTTTCTCATGGCCAATTTGTGCTTTTATCAGCCAACTGTGTTATCTTTTGTCAGTTCAGTGGGCAGTCTTTATTCTCCTGTGTGCATCCTTTTTGACTCTCTCCAACCCTCAGCCTTAGCCGTCCTCTTTCATATAGACCTCGTGCTTTAGACTTCCTTTCTTTCTGCGTCATTGAAATACTTGAAAAAATCATGCAAAGATTCAGCTTTGATTTCAAAACAGAACAAACAAAGAAACCTCACAACTCACCTAAATGGCTGACAGTAATCTTGCGTGGCTGACATGATTTTATCCAAGGAAGGAAAAAGTAAGGGAGACAATTTTAATGTGTGCCTACCCTTTAATATACAAGTTACAACCTGGGGTTTTGGATCCTTGTGGGCACTTCCTAGTTTTCAGGATTTTTTTCATAAGAACATTTGATCTGGGTTTGATCCAAGTATCTTGTTTTTGAATCCTTCAGTAGTTGTTGTTTTGACTGTATAAGAAATGAGGCAGAGAGCTCCCTCCTCAATTTATGCAGCATTTTCTTTCAAAAGTCTGTCTTGCACAGTTGCACTTTTCATGTATTCAGTGTAGTACCATGTTATCTCTGTGGGGGCTATACTTGAAGACCACTGAACATAACAATTGTTGCACAATCTGGCTTAGTACTTATGTATGTTACAGATTTTTTGTGTTGTTTTTCTAATTTTGATTTGCAGTGGCAGTTAGTAGCTTTTTAAAAAATGTCCTCTCTCTCCTCCACAAGTGAACTGAGTTTTACCTTTTCCAGAGATGCTTTCTCCTTTCACTCTACTATATTTGTTGCTGTTTATCTTTTGTGCTTCAGTTAAGCAACAGACCACCCTAAGTAGGAAGCACAAAAAGCTAGTGACAAAATTTACTAGTGCTCATTCAAAAGTGAATTAAATTAGTGTATAGTGAGTGTACACCGTGGGGCTAACTTTCAGGTTTAATCTGTGGTGAAATAGGAGGTTAAGCTACGCCTGTGGAAAGGCCACATAGCTTTCAGGGCATTTTGTGTTGTGTGTGTGTTGTTTTTTAAATCCCCCAGTATTTAGCTAATTTTGTATTTTACTGTGTTTAATGTTTTAAAAACAAGCAAAAATTCTACTCATTTTCATCCCTTCACAGCTGGATGTGTCTGTTGCCTTCCACTAACTCTTTCCTAAGTTATGTTTCTGTAAGCTTTTCAGAAATACGAAGCAAGAAACACCTCTCACCTCGCTCTCAGATCTTACTAAAGTGTAGTTAGACAACTTTTACCTATATAAATACCATAATCATTTGTATTCCTTTAATTAGGCAACAGATATACAGACTGGAAGACCTAGTACATATGAGTTCATCTGATTTTGGTAAGTTTAACACGTTTGATTTGACATTGGAATAGGTATATGACTACCTTTTTATTATAGAAGTATATTATTGCAGATCAAATTTGTACTTTGACTCTTGACCAAATGCTTATCGAGTATGCTGCAAAACAGCATATAACCAGCATAAAACTTGCAGTAAGGGTACAGATATAGGCAACCAAGTGATGTAAGGTGATGTGAAAATAGTGGAAATGTTGTGAGTCAGTTTGGAACAGGCAGGGGAGCTGGGCAGAGAGGAATCTAATGCAAGGGCAAATGTAGGGTCCTGCACCTGGGAGGAATCAGCCCCATGCATCCATATAGGTTAGGGGTAGACCTGCTGGAAAGCAGCCCCGAGGAGGAGGATCTTGGAGTCCTAGTAGACAGCAATATGCCCTTATGGCCAAGAAGGCTAGTGTTATCCTGGGCTGCATTAAGAAGAGTGTGGCCAGTAGGTCAAGGGAGGTCATCCTCCCTCTCTATTCTGTCCTGGTGAGGCTGCTGCTGGAGTACTGTGTCCAGTTCTGGGCTCCCCAGTTGAGGAAAGACAGGGAGCTACTGGACAGAGTCCAGCAGAAAGCAACAAGGATTGGGGGATGGAGCATTTCTCTTATAAGGAAGGATTGGTAGAGCTGGAACTCTTTAGCCTGGAGAAGAGTGAGAGGAGACCTTATCAATGTCTATAAATATCTAAAGGATAGGTGCAAGGAGGATGGAGCCAGACTCTTTTCAGCAGTGCCCAGTGATAGGACAAGGGACAACAGGCACAAACTGGAACACAGGAAGTTCCATCTAAATATGAGGAAGAGCTTCTTGATTATGAGGGTGGCAGAGCACCGGCACAGGCTGCCCAGAGAGATTGTGGAGTCTCCGGCTTTGGAGACTTTCAAAACCCACCTGGATGCGTTCCTGTGGGATGTGTTCTAGGCAATCCTACTTTAGCAGGGGATTGGACTAGATGATCTCCAGCGGTCCCTTCCAACTCCAACAATTCTGTGATTCTGTGGACCAGATCTGCGTGTATAGTAGGTGCACAGGGCAATTCTGACCTTACTAACCTTAGTGGGGAATTTCACAGTAATTTTACTCAAGCTAAGATGTCACCCCGAGGTAGAATTTGGCAAAATTATGAACTCATTTAATTGAAAATTAAAGTTGCATCATAGCTCCCAATAACTATTAAAGTTACAAAGGAAGTCGTCTGGGACTTTTTTTTGGAGTGTTCTCTTGGCTTATGTTTAAACTAGTTACTTGTATTTACAAAGTTAATTTATCTTTGCAGCAGAAGTGATAAAATGGGTTCACTACAAAATGCTTCATTTCAATTAAATACTAAAGAGTGAGAAACAGTATGTTTTGAAATGATTATTGCAGCCTTGGGCTTATTGTAGGTTTGAAGGCTACATTACTTAGCAAGTTGAGGAGTTCAGTAATTACTCAGAAATAAACTGTCTGTAGTATCATCTCATTACAGATAAATTGCTAGTGTTCCAAGAGTATGAGTAAATGTTTTTACACATTATTATTATTTTGCTTTGATATTGTTATGCTCTGCCATTTAAGTAATTGGTATGAATTTATCAAGCTTTATTGATCGTATCTTAAAAGTCTGATTTTGCTGACATTTAATTCTTAAGTGGAAATAGCCGTATTTAAATTACATTTGAACTTTTATATGGTAGCTGAACACCAAGAAACTCTTCTGTAGTTCTTTTTCCCTTAAATTTAAGTGTCTACTTGGTTGTCTTCTCTGTATCCTGTTCTTCCTCTTGTCAAATAAGCCAATAAAATAAATGTCTTTAATTTTTTGCTTTGCACCAGGCTTTTTTTGTCTCAGAACAAGTCATTGATACATCTGTCACTCAGTTCCCCCCTTATACAAGCAGGCTAGTAGTAGAGAGGTGCGGTGAGGATTAAAATATTTATAAAGATCAGGCAGCATGATGTAAGGTATTATTGATGTCTTCGATAAATGCACTGTTGCCACTATTTAAAATTCCAGTTTAGAGTTTTAGCTCAGTAAATCTTTGTTGTGTGTATATGTTTATGCATATATCGATATTGTACATTTAATTTCATTTCTTACCTGTCTTAATGAGTTTTGAAGACTTGGCACTGGCAGCTATGTAATGTGTAAGCCATATAAAATCTTCTCTTGCGCTCTGTGTTGTTTTGCCTTTTGAAAATGCCTGATCTGTTCTTAATGTTCTGTTGTTCCTGTTTTCTTCCACTTACTTAATTTCTCAGTGATTTATACAAAAGGTTTTGTAGTGGTGGGCTTGACAGCGTTAGGTTAATGGTTGGACTGGTTGATCTTAAATGTCTTTTCCAGCTGAAACGATTCTATGATTCTATGAAATACATTAGTATGGAATTTTGCCTAAACAGAACTTCCTAGAACTTAGGATAAGATATTTGTTACTGCAACAAAGCAGCAGTAAATCTATAAATAATTCCTTTAGAACAGAGTGATCTGAGCCTCTAAACCTATGGTTCATTACCATGGCAGATCCGATGGCTTCTTACATGGTGGAGGAAGGCCGTACACTGGAATATTATGGTACTTGTACCAGTTAATTTGCTTCGCTCTGGGTGTAGTTGCTTGAAAGATGTTGAGATAGGTTTACATGCACAAAACTTTATTTGTTGGGTCTGTAACAAGTGGCATACGTAAGTTTTGTGCATGTAAACCTATTTGTTGGGTCTGTAACAAGTGGCATACGTGAACTTCAAGGTTACCTGGAGGGGATGGAAGAGACAAAGGGAAGACTTGGCAGTGGCCAGCTGAGGAGAGGAGCAAAGGCAACTGCCTTGCCCTTGACATGCAGTCCAGTGCAGCAGGTGTCAAGGAGTTTGCATCTCCTCTAGTGCAATACACTTTCACTGGGACCTGCTCATACTTCTTGTTTCCTGTTCCCGTTTATTGCGTTCTTAACAGTGCTTGATGCGTGCTTTATCAGGTAGAAGTGCTGCAGGCTGACTGGTTGCTAAGCTGTTGTGTATTTATATGTTTGGGCAGTATTTATATGATTGGGCAGTAGTTATTGGGTATTTAAGTGACTGTATCTGCCTTGTTATGCACTGAGTTTCATCTTTCTCTAATATAAGCTGGAAGCTACAAGGCAAGCTGTGGGAATAAATAAGGAGTAATTCTCACACCAGTGGCATTAGCTTTCAATGAATCTGTCGTAGTGATGGTCTTTGAGCTTGCAGGTGATGGAGGATAAGAAGGGTAACACATGAGAACAACAACTTCAGGGAGCAAAAGAAAGGAGATGGAATAAGTGTCTGAAGGAACACAGAGCTGCAAGTGTAGGGCAGGCTACAGGATTGCGAGTGGACAGCTCTTAGCATTACGCATTAAGGCACCATGCAACAATGTGATGCTTTCTAGAAAGAGATGTTACAAAGCATGCTTCCAAATAAGTCCACCTGCTTCAGTCCCTCAAGTGAAAAGGATGCTGAGAAATTTTCACACATGTCTTTTCAGAAGGTGTCCTGAAAGTAGGCAAGGAGCAGTGCAGTAGGGCTGAATGATTTCTTCTAGCACTGGTTGCTTGCCTCTGCTGCCTTTCCTGAGGGACTGGATGCCTTCTTTTCCCTCTATATCTGGATATGCACCTGAGATGATAAGATAAGGAATGGAACCCTCTGGCAAGATCACATTTAGAAGTGGACATTTGCCACTCGCCACCTCCCAAGTTGCCATCAGGAAAGAAGGTGGCTTTCCAGTGGTCTGGTCTAACTACTGCAGCGAATGGATGTTACATCAGTCACAGTGTGGGCACATCTGCTTTGAGCTGTTGATGTCTTTTACTTCAGGTCAAGCCGCAACCTTCCATTCTGAAGCAGAGAGCATCAGGCGTCAATGTGTTGAATTTTTACATTATGTGAAAGTTTTCATCTTCAGGTGAGATTTGTGCACAATTTACCAACTTATGTGCTGAGTTTTGTGTAGCTGCTTCTTATCTGTTTTCTGACTGTGTGTCTATGTATGTGTGCTCAGGTATCTGGAACCCCCTAAAGTAGAAAATGACGGAGTTCTCCAGCCATATGAAGAACTAGAAGCTCAGTTGCCATCAATGTTGGTGGAAGAACTTCATGCTTTGACCATGCACATCGGTCGTCTTGTTGAACTCCCTACTAGTGTCCTAGCATCATTTACTATTCAACATCAGGCAAAGGTTGATATTTTTTGTATTTATTTTTTTTTTTTTAGTTTAACAGTACATGTTCAACTTGATCAATTTTGGCTGAATAAGAATTAATCTTTCATCAGGCAGAAATTGAAGTTATGCTTTATATTTTGTTGTGGGTTTTTTTTTCCCCCCTTTATTAACCAAGTGTCATCCCCTACTTGGAAAACACAACTAATGAGCTCTAGACTTTCTGCGGTTGTTTTTATTTATTTATTTGTGTTTTACAGGTTCTTGAACTCTTTCTTTACTCTACAAATGATAATGCCAATTACAGGTAGATAACTAGGCTTGAACTGGCATAGCATGTTAAAAAAATTCCTTGGTGTTTGTCCTTACCAAGAGTTTGAATTTCTGAGCTTCACAGGAGGGACATTTCAAAAAAAATACACATTCTGAAATCTGACTCAAAATAGGAAATCATCATGCATATAAAGAAGAAATGTGCAGACACAGAATTAGGCACTGCAACATTAAACACTAGTGAAGTATACACCATTAAGATTTGTGCATACATACAGTAACAAATGCTTTCACATCTTTTAGAAAAAAAACCGAAATTTCGGTCTTGAGTTGTATAAACCAGTATCTGGAGGGGAATGATCCAGTATTTTGAATCATTCTGTTAATTTAGCTTGTCAGTAGGGCCACTGCTGACCTGATGAAAGAAACAGCAGTTTCAAGTACACTTTAAAGGAAGCCAACCTTGAATTAAGACGTTGTGTGTAAATTATAGTTTACATCAGATTAAATACTTCATGAACATCCTCTACAGAAAGAATTGTTGTGAAGGCTTTTTGTTTGTTTTATTTTTATTTTTTTTTTAATGGAGTGGCATGTTTATATGTTGCAGTGTATTTGATTGTAGATATCCATAATGTTCACTGCAGGCAAAGTGTGTTCCTATCTTTATGTGTCTTAGTACTGTATCCAGAATTTGCTAAAGAAATGTTAAAAATAAATAAATGTGTTTATTTCTAATCACAGGTCTTTCCACCATCATGGCATTTACTACACCTCCACTTGGATATTAATTGGCTAGTACTGGAAATTCTTCATGTATTAGGTGAAAAAATGATGAGTAAGTATACAAGTTTTTTTCTTGAACTTATTGTTGTACATATGACTTGCCTAGATTTCTCATCTTAATTTGTCCAGATATTTACTACTTTTGATAATTTTTGAGCATAGCTATATTTAATGAGGTAAATTAAAATATGATGAAGGCAGATTCTTTGTGAATCTTCATGTAGCTCAAATTAAATGAAATACTGTTAGAAATTATCTCAATCAAAACTTCACAAAGGTTATGAAGTATTTTCTCAATTGGTGCTTACAACTTATTAAATATTTAATAATAATATGCTTTTTGACATCACAATTAAAAATGCATTTCCAGACATGCAGAATGGTGAACAGCAATTTTATGAAAACAATGTAGGAAAACTGTGCAAGGATGGAGCAGAACAAAAAATCTCAGAACAGAGAATTTGTATTGGTAACTATATGTGACAATAAGAAAATACTGGGCAGAAGTGGAAGCCTCAGTCAGAGGAGCTTGTAAAAGTAGAGCAAGAAAGGGGCAAGATGATACTTTTTTTTTTAATCATGCTTTAAAAGAGCAAAAAGCAGATTGATAATAGTAAGCTGTTCATAGGAGGTAGATTAAAAGATTCGTAGAATGCAGTCGAAGAACCCAGCTTTGAAGTAGTTCAGTTTGCTGAAGAATTGTCCAAGTAAGAAAGAGAACTTTATTTGCTCTGCGAGAATTATATGTATTGTTCATGTCTGTGCTAGCAAAATAAATCACAAAAATGTATTTTCTTCTATAATTATTGTGTCACTACAGTCAAACATCTCTTCCGTCCCTCCCTCCTCCCCATTATAAAATATCAATATAAGTTATGTAAAGGAATTCCAATAGTTGGTCTGGAGTTCTAGAAAGAATGCACTGTATGTCTTGCCTAGGTGACTGAATCTGAACTCTTGGATTAGTTTTTGGATCTGCTCTGAGTGCTGTCACGACACAGTCTTGGTCAGATTACACAAGTCCATGGGACCTGATGAGATGCATCCCAGAGTTATGAGGGAAGCAGCTGATGTAGTTGCCAAACTGCTCTCCATGGCACCCGAAAAGTCACGGCAGTTGGGTGAAGTCCCTGAGGACGGGATGAAGGGAAACATTGCATCGGTTTTTAAAAGGGTAGAAAGGAGGACCCTGGGAACCACCAACCTGTCAGCCTCACCTCTGTGCCTGGGAAGATCATGGAACAGATCCTCCTAGAGGCTCTGCTACAGCATAGGGAGGTGTTTCGAGACAGCCAGCTTGGCTTCACCAAGGGCACGTCCTGCCTGACCAACCCAGTGGCCTTTTATGATGGAGTGACTACATCAGTGGCCAAGGGAAGAGCAATGGATGTCATGTCTCTGGACTTTTGTAAGGCTTTTGACACGGTCCCCTAAGATCCTTCTCTCTAGGTTGGAGAGATACGGATTTGATGGGTGGACTGTTTGATGGATAAGGCATTGGCTGGATGGTTGAACCCAGAGGATAGTTGTCAATGGCTCGATGCCCAAATGGATATCGGTGTCAAGTGGTGACCCTCAGGAATCTGTACTGGGACCAGTGCTGTTTAATATCTTTGTCAATGATATAGACAGTGGGATTGAGTCCACCCTCAGCAAATTTGCAGATGACACCACACTGACTGCTGCGATTGACATGCCAGAGGGAAGCGATGTCTTCCACAAGGACCTGGACAAGCTGCAGAAGTGGGCCCATGTGAACCTCATGAGATTCAACAACGCCAAGTGCAACATCGTGTACCTGCGCTGGAGCAAGCCTCATCAATACAGGCTGTGGAATGATGCAGCGCTGCAGAAAAGAACTTGGAGGTGCTGGTCGACAATGAGCCACCAGTGCATGCTCACAGCCCAGAAGGCCAATTGCATCCTGAGCTGCATTAAAAGAAGTGTGGCCAGCACAGTGAGAGAGGAGATTCTGCCCCTCTGCTCTGCTTTGGTGAAATATCACCTGGAATAGTGTGTTCAGCTCTGGCGCCCTCAACACAAGAAGGACATGGACCTGTTGGTGCAGGTCCAGGAGGGCAGCAAAGATGATCAAAGGGCTGGAGCACCTCTCCTACAAGGGCAGGCTGAGAGAGTTGGAGCTGTTCAGCCTGGACAAGAGGAGGCTTTGGGGAGACCTTACAGTGGCCTTCCAGTACCTGAAGGCAACAGGAAAGCTGAGGAGGGACTGTGCACAAAGGTGTGTAGTGACAGGATGAGGGGCAATGGCTTTAAACTAGAGCAGGGTAGGTTTATATTGGATGTCAGGAAGAAATTCTTTACTATGAGGGTGATGTAACACTGGCACAGGTTGTCCATAGAGGTGGTGGACACTCCATCCCTGGAGACATTCAAGATCAGGCTTTCTGGTGCTCCGAGCAACCTGACCTAGTTAAAGATGTCCCCGCTCACTGCAGGGGGCTTGGACAAGATGACGTTTAAAGGTCCTTTCCAGCCCAACACATTCTGTGATTCTATGATCTTCACCATTTCTGCATGTGTGGGTTGTGTGTTTGTTATGTAATTCTAAGTTTCTTTTATGATCTCTTGTCGGATTTCTTGTGTTTTTCTTTTTTGTGGCATTTTGGAGAAAGGATGAGAAAACTGTTAGAGGCAATTTATTGTCCCAAATTCTATATTTATTTCTAGGTAAAGTTCTGAGTGCTAATGCCATAATCCATTCTCATAAGAGAAAACTTGTGCTTTTTAACAAAAAAAAAATACTGATCAAGACAGTAGTATATCTGCATATATTATCTCGTTTGGTATTCTTATGTGCCTTCTAGAGATTCTTAGCTTCTCATCTCATTCTGTAGAGCGTGCTGAGTACTGACCAATGGCACTACAGTGGATTCAGGGCTTCACCCTTCCATTTCCAAGAATAAAATATGGGCTCATTCTACATTTCTGTTTCACTGATGTGAAAAGAGTTGTACTGTTGAAAAGCTTGTGGGATAAGATCTTACAGCCTCTTAACTTTCCATTTAATCTGTGTTAATGTCTACAAATGCTCAAGCTGGAATATGATCATGCCAGCTTTTACATCAACGCGTCCAAAGGAAAGTGTTAGACCTCTCCAGAATTGTTTGTCATCAACTTGCGTATCTGCAAAACATGTCGTGATTTCAGAACATGCGCACTGGCATGTGACAAAGAGGAACTTGCAGATAAATAAGTCTTTATTTCACTGCAAAAACTGTGCCAATAAAAGGCTATAAAGTGCCAAACGATTTTACCGTCAACCAGAATAATACCAGACTTCCATGTAATAATGAAGGGACTAGCTTGAACTTAGAATGGATGAACTTTACCACATGAGTTAATTAAAATTATATGCAGCTCAACAAACCAGTTCTAAAATACACAGAATAGCAAAAAAATTCCCATCTTTCTTGTATTCCTACAGCGAAGCCCAGGACTAAATAGGTCTAATTTTCTTTATTTTTTTTTTTAGGGCAAGTTGTATATGCTAACCATTTCATAAATCTAACTGGAGAGAATTTAACCAGTATCAGTTTATTTGAAACACACTGTGGAAGTCTCATATCTGATTTAATCAGCTTGTTCATCAACAAGTATATAAAGGTAACTTTTTTTTTCCTTTACGTAGAATGTGGGCAGTTAGATGCTTGTATGGGGAACCATGTGAATTAGATACTGCACCAATGCATAGATGACTTCTTATTGCTAAGTTTTAAATGTTATGTATGGATTTATATCTCCATGTTTTAAAGAGTGTTATTTGTTAGGAGCTCAAATTGTGTTATATTTATTCATGACCATCTGGCAGCTGAATGAGAGAGTAATGCTGAAATGCATGTGTACAAGGCAAAAGTGAGTACCACATTTCCTAAGTTCAGTGTTCCAGGTTTAATGCCAAACATGGCACGGTCTGAAAGGTTTAAAGCTATAGATGCACACATACACACACAAAAATCTTTTCAAACTCTCTCAAAAGGAACAAAAAGAGAATAACTGTAGTCCTTGCAGTAAGCGAACTGAACACTTACAGAATGTCATATTACAGTTTATTCTTGCACTGCTCCTATTTCTTCAACCTCTTCTTTCTGTTACAGTGCTTTTATATTTGTCAAGGAAACCTTGTCCTTCACTTTTCTTTTTTTTTTCCTGCAGCTGTAGTATTTTTCTCACTTGTTTTGAGCACCCCAAAGCTAGAAATTCGTAATAATTCCATACAAGAGTTAGTTAAAGCTGCATAATTTTCTTTGACTGTGTCATTGTGGAACCTGCTTTAGATGGGCACATGTGATCCAGGAGTGCAGGACTGAACTCTGAGAATAAGTAGCAGTGATCACTGTATAATTTATGTTTTCCTAGTACAAAGACATAAAAAATGGAATCCTTCTTCTTTCATACACCTTTTGGGGGCAGGGAATGGCTGTACTAGCATTTGATAACTGGTTTTTGGAACTATTTTTGAGCTATCTTTCTACAGAGAACTTTGTTACCTTTTAAAATAATTTTCTATCTATTAAATTATCCAATAACATTGCATCCTCT
>NW_009700912.1:17629-26232 GCF_000703405.1 Apaloderma vittatum
CTCAAAAGGCAAATAGATGAGAGTAATTTTTTTAAAGGAAGATTCAAATAGTAACTGTTGACCATTGTACTTGATAGTAGGCTTTGAAATGTCAGATGTTAAAATGACAGATTGATCCTCCTTCCATACATTGATTTTCAGCAGCACACCTCTCGCACCAGAGCTCAGTTTTCCCAACAGTACCACGATTTGAGGTTATAAGCATTGTTACCAGCACACTGAACTCAGGATGTTGCAAGAGGAAACCTAGGCTATCTCTGAAGGCAACAATGGCTCGATTATTCTTAATCTAACCAATACCCCTGTGGTGTCTGCTTTGATACTGCTAGCTGAGCTCTGTCCTGGATGGACACTGCACATCGCCTGCAGAAGAGATCCTGCTATCTTGCAGAAGAGCACAGTAGTAGATGCAGGTGTTAGATGAAGAAACCTAGTTGCTGCAACAACTGGTACTCCATGTAAAAGGCCTAGAAGTCTTGTAAGACATCTGTCTTGTAAGATAATTCATGTACCTAATATTTCCATAAAATCTTCCAGTGTTATAATGCATCTGTTGTAAGTAAACTGCTCCTTTCTGAGGAAACTATTTCACTCTTTGGTAATGAGTCATAACTAGAGTATTTTTTAGGTGCTTCCATTCTGGGAAGTTAGTAGTTAAATAATGAATTTTTCAGTAGGCTTTTAGTGGTCACACTGACGTTTATTCTCAAGATAATATTTACATAAAATTAATTCAGGTTGTTTAGTAGCTCCCATAACAGATCTCTAACTAAAGGCGTGAGGAGGCATAGGCACATCAAAAACTCTAAACAGCATATGTGGAATGTGAATAATAGGATTATTTTAAATATTTCAGCCTGGACCTCATGATGTTCATAAATTGATTGTCAGAGTCCACCCTGGCAATTTCATTGGATAATCAGGGATCTATATATATAGAGAAAAACACATTATGTGTCACACCTAAATATGTATAAATTCGCATTTATAAATACGTATTCAGTATTTAAACCTAATTTATAGCAGTATGAAAACACTAAATGTAAACATATTATTCTAAAGGTGGATGATAAATAAAAAGTCTGTATCCTTATAGAATACTACACAGATTTGAAAGTATTGATAATACACTTGTTCTTCTAACTGTGAAAGTGTGGTTCTCAGTCATTCAGTACCACTTCTGTAGTGTCTCTCTCACAGCTGTCACTGACACTGAGTATTTTGATCTAACTTTTGAGTTACACCATTAGATTTCCAAATTCAGAAATGATTTTAAGTACCAATGTGATTTGAGAATAGTTGTGGATGAATGGATCAGGAGGAGCATAAGGATATAAAAAATTCAGGATTCATCTCATCAGACCTAGCTGTATAGGAGTTAGTTGGCCAAACTAGTCACCCTCGGTTCTTTTTATTGTCGGGGAAGGATAGCAGCGGTTCTTTCTCCTGCAGCAAGTGAGATGCATTAGTCTCTCTGGGTGCCCATTCCCTTCTGCTTGCTTTAGAGGGGTGTAGGTTGATTATTCAGACTTGGACTACTCCTTATTTAGGGACAAAAAAAAAAGTATGTGAGCTGCTTTGTCTTGTTTCTTTTCTTTCTACGTTTCTGCCATTGTGCCCTTGCTGAAGGTAAAATGTGCTGACTTATACTATTTAAGCAAAGATTTTCTCACTGTTTTTACCACCTCCAAATACAATTCAGTGGATTCATAGGTCCTAAGACAGAGTAAGCAAAGTTTTGTCTGTACTATGATTATTTCAAATACAGCGCTGGTAGGTCTTAAAAACATTAAAGCTTACAGAGAATTTTTATGTATTTAGCACTTCCTTTTGCTGTTTTGCTTATTTTGTTTCACAATTCAGGGAATGTAAAACTGAAAGATGAATCACAAGAGGACTACTTTGCATTTGAAATGCACCAGTTTGAGTGAATTTTGTTAAATATGGAATAGTAATCAAATAATGTACATGGCTTGAAATATGCTGTTTTCTGCATATTAAAAGAATGCCTTGCAGTAAATTTACCGAAAAGCAGATTTTGTGAAATGTTGTGGGAACATTAACATCCCTGTGCCAACAAAAACATATTCTACGAACATTATGCCTAGTCATTAAGGATTTTTCAGTTAAAAATAACAACAATAACAGCTATTAAATCATTTGAAATCTTCTTCTTATCTTCCCAAGAACATCAAGATAATCTAATCAATCATTTTCTCTTTTCAGTACTGTCAGACAAGTAAACAGTATTCATTACAATTCCTTTTCATTTAGGCCTCAGGATCCCATTTTCATTTGATTAAATAATGTTTGAAAGTAGCTTAGAAGAAACTAAGAATACAACCTGTAACTTATGTAGAATTAGGAAACAGTCTTTGTTGTATGATAGGTATGGTTTGGATGTTAATGAAATAATGTACTTTCCAATATGTAATTGTAGCTATATTATTTAACTGCAAATAAACCTCACAACCCAAACAAACAAAACCAGAGGAAATATTGGTACATAAAATGGAATTTCAAAAATAACACTCCTCTGAGTAATTGTATTGCATATTCTCTTTCAGGTGAGACCTTCTGAGGCTCTTACTAGTCATCATTTCCCCTGTACCTGCATTAAAGAATTATGGGTTCTACTTATACAGCTTCTGGACCACAGAAATAAAGGGTCTCACATGGAGGTAAAGCAAGAATACTGTTACATATACAATAGTTACCAAATGTTCCCAGGTTGGCATGAATGCACTAGTTCACACATCTGATGATAGAGCTGAACTTTGCATTTGCTTTAGGAGGACTGCATGCCAACTGTGAGGCTTTAGGCTGCTGTCTTAAATGTGTCCTGACTGTAGGTTTGCAGTATGCTATTTGGTTACGGCTTAAGGCACTGTTCTGCTTGCCCTGAGGAAAGCAAAGCAAAGGACAGACTATGAAAGTTATATGGTAAACCAAAAGAAAAGAATCCGTAATTACCTATTTTTTCAAAAAAGAAAAAAAGATTGTTGTTTGAAATTTATAGAAATATAGAACTATTTAGGTTGGAAACAACCTTTAAGATAAAGTCCAGACATTAGCACTGCTAATGTCTAGCACTAAACCATATCCCTAAGCGCCACATCTACACGTCTTTTAAATACCCACAGGCAGCCTGTTCCAGTGCTTGACAACCCTTTTGATTAAGAAAATTTTGCTAATGTCTAATCTAAACCTCTCCTGGTGCAACTTGAGGCCATTTCCTCTTGTCCTATCACCTGTTACATGGGAGAAGAGACCAACACCCGCTAGGCTGCAACCTCCCTTCAGGTAGCTCAGCCTTTTTTTTTTCCCAGGCTAAATAACCCAAGTTCTCTCAGCTGCTCCTCATAAGACTTGCTCTCTAGGCCCTAAAGAATAAGAATGTGTTATGTCATGCAATGACATGCACTGATTCCTCTCCAGGTATTAGAAACACAGGTATGGTCAGACCGGTGATCCATCAAGACTGTGTTTCTGTCTTTGATACTCATACGTTAACTACTTCTACAAGAACAGCTTGTTTTATTGTTTTTTTTCTTAATCTTGTATTTGCTGACTTCTTTTGATGTCCTCTTTTATTGGAAGAGCCACTCACTACCACTTCTACTTCCTTATACTAATGTGACTGTCTCTTCTTTTTTTTTTTTTTTTTTTTTTTTCTTTTTTCCCTCCCCTGAATATCTCCTACATTCTGCCTTTTCTAAGCTGAAGAGTCTTATTGTATTCACTGTATTTATTCCTTCTTTTTATAAGTGCCATTCTCTACCTGTGGTCACCTTTGGCACCCTTCTGATCCTTTTTCCATGCTGCTGCATCCATTTTGAATGGGGGAGTACCAGGATTGCATGCAGTATTACTGTTTACTTAGTATAGAAATTAAGTACTTCACAGCAGAGTGTTTGTACTGATAGCTATTTACCTGTTAATGACAACAGATATAAAGGTGGACAACGCAAGTGAAACTTCTTTAGTGTTAAGTGTTTGCTCTAGCAATATCACTCTGAAGCCTAAGTTAGCATTAGGACCCAGTGAAGGTAGGTAAAGTACAAGTGGAAAGAAGTTCCACAGTTTCTGTATAATTAGGGAAGATAGGTACAGGCTGTAAGAAGTAATATTATGGTATATAACGGGAATCTTAGCCAAAGAGAATATATCAGTTTGTCAGTGTTGGAACAACTTGGGACAAAACAGGAAATTTGAACCTGCATTTGCTGTCTTTCAGACTGATTTTGTACCACATACTGCTATATTTCTCTTAGTTAGGTTAGTCTGGCACAAAAAGTTTTTTAAAAATCCCTTGCAAAAAGTCTTAATCTTTCAGGTGAGTGTTGGTGCACCATCCCATCTGCACATCATCACTCCAAGAGCTTGTAATCTTGCCTGTGAAGTATCACACCATGTGCTTCCTTGTTACCAAAACTTGTCCTTTCAAGTTGCATTCTACTGGCATTTGAGAGAGGACATTCTAAAGCAGGTCCAGGTTTTCTCTGGTAATACTGAACACTGGTTTCAGGGTTTGGTGTGTTGTGGGTTTTTTATGAATTTCATCTTGCCTGTTGTCTGTAAAAGCAAATTGTTCAACAGGGCAGTATTGTAGAGAAAATTGTTAACATAGGATTTGTTATTTGACACAATAACAACAGACAGCTCTGGGTGACAGGGCACTGGAACAGGCTGCCCAGAGAAGTTGTGAAGTCTCCACTTCTGGAGACATTCAAAACCCACCCAGACGTGTTCCTGTGTGATCTGCTCCAGGTGATCCTGCTCTGGCATGGGGGTTGGGCTAGGTGATCTTCAAAGGACCCTTCCAACCCCCTAACATTCTGTGATTCTGTAACACAGTTCAAATTTTTCATTTTCTACAGGGCTTCTGGAGCTTGATGAACAAAACTCTACAGACTGTCTTTGAAAAGCCGAGTAGTTCTGAAAGGATGTCTGGTTTTGAAACAATCCAGTGTAAAGACCCCTTGAGCTTTAGCTGGTGGGTTATTACTCATCTGGCATCACTCTACCAGTTTGACCGTAATGGGAATATGGATGAAAAGGTGGGAATGCTTTTGTTCTAAATACCTAAAAGTTGTTAAAATTTATTTAGGACTAACATAAGTTATTTTTGTTGACAGAAAGCAAGTCATGTTTTAATACAGGAATTTTCACACTCCTTTAATAAAAGGTCCTTTAAGATTGATGGTGTTAAGGTGTGCTTTGTTTAAGTCAGTAAACATTCTAGGAGCCTCTAACATATTCATGTACAGCAGATATTCAGTAGACTACTGCATTAAGGAAACTTGAAATATCCCCACTAGTTAGTAGCAGATATACTTAATAATGTAGCATATGTTTTAAGACTGCCTGCCTGCAGCATATATGCTTGACTGAACTGGTGGTTTTAGGAACTGAACGCATTAGATTGCATAGTATGAAATATAAACCTCAAACATTGACTGTGTCATTGTTAATAGCACTTTTTAAATTTAATTTTTTAAGTGGTAGCTTTGCTGTGGCTACGTTCCAATCTGTCTAATTGCATTCCCTTTGCATCAGAGCAATGGCATGATGAGGTGCATATATATTTGTGTACGCAGCTCAGTCTTCTCTGTTTGTGTGGTACCAGTCGACACTGTCTAGTAACTACTGAATTCAAGCTTCAGTTTAGGAAGTTCTGGCCGTAAGTTACACGACATTTGCTTTTAGAAGATGGCCTTAGATTTTCCTATGGAGTAGAGCCTCTAGTCTCTGATTAATCAGGTTCTTTTCTGTGAATTGCACTGAGAGGGACTCGACATTGCCATGTGCTCTGTAAGGAGCCCAGACGAGACCTACACCTGGGGCTGTACTTAGGACTGATGCAGCAAATTCCTTCCTCGCTGCAGTTCCAGGGTCACGTAAACCCTAACCCTTCCTTCAGTCTCTTGCTCTGAGATTCATCCTCTCTAGTTTTAAGTTTCTCATCATTAATTGGGAAGGAAATAGGTACTTGCTGAGGCAATTCATCCATTTTAAGAGGTATGAAAGCTGCCAGTTTTTCTTAATTAACTATCGAGGGAGCTGACTAGAAGCCAAAGAGATAGCTGAAGACCCAGAAATCTACCTTTTTTGTTTTGATTTGGTTTTTTTTGTCTGATAGTGGTTTTTTGGCACTTGGGAAAATCAGGCCATGCCACTGTCTGTCATCTGTCTTTCTTTTATCTTTTCCTTTATTTTAGTTGCTTTTTTGTTGTGTGGGTTTTTTGGGGGTTTTGTTGTTTTGTTTGGGTTTTTTTTACATTTCAGCTGGGTTAGTTACATTCCGTCATTTGCCAAGCATCAGCTATATGTGGCTTCTTCCACAAACTGGGCTTCCACAAATTACCTTTTCTTGTGAAGTATATTTTATTATTTATAACTGAAAAGTTGATCAATTTGTTTTGATAACTTAAAATCCTCCTCTTCATCTTTAAGTCTTTAAAAGCATTAGTATATGAGGAAAGACAGAATTAAAAATGTTGAACTTCTCTGAATGCTTTTAATACTAAGTAAAATTGGACTCTTTAATAAAAGAATTACTCTTCTTGATTATTTTTGTTCTTGCAAATTTCCTGATTTGTCAAAAAAAAAATAGGGAATGTGTGGTAACTCAGTGCTTGAATACTTATTTGCAAAACTCATGACTGTTTCTGGTGATTAGAGGACTTGATGCATGTGGAACACTTACACTTCTGCTACTTGTGTGTTGACAGGTCCTTTGGGATCCCTTGGCAGGCTGCTGGTTATTATGTGATTCAGTCTTTTCTAATAATACCGGGGCAAAATGAAGCAACTTCTTACACATTCAAACAGTGTAAAACTGCAGACCACATCTGATGGTTACTCCCAAGGTTGTCTCAGGCTTCCCTTGCTTTTGCCCTGTTGTTATGGCAGTGAGGGAGGACCACAGTCCCCAGTGTATTTCAGAGGCACATTGGAAAAACAGAATTACTACACTCCCTGCTTATCATAGGAACTTAAGTGGAGAGAAAAGGTTATTCCCAGGCTGAATATAGAAACCAGTGTGAAGCAGACATTTATCCTGGGTTTCTTATATTTTATGCCCTAATCAAAATGCAGTGATACTGTTTACTTTGATCACTGGATTTTTTTCGTGTCTCTCATACTGATACATACCATGTATTTAGGTTGTTGTTTTGTGGGGTTTTTTTTTGCCCCAGGCACTATATTATTTAAATAAGACTAACAGATGTAGAATGGAAGAAAGGATTCCTGTTCTTATTATAGAGTAGGATTTGGAGACACGGACAGGAGCTGACTAGCCTGAGATTAAATAATACTTTTTTCCTTAGAGCTGACCTAGGAGAAGAGAGTTTCCAAGTTTTGATTTGTAAATCGTGATACCATCCTGTGCACATTCCTCTTGATGCTTCCGGTAGTGCTTTGCATTTCTCTGAGCATGGCTTGGAGTTTATCCAGGGATCCCTGTTCTCCTGTGTGCCATAGGTGCTTATACAAAAAAATAAATCTGTCAGAAACAACAGCACCTTTTCACACACCACTGGAATGTAATCTGTCATAGATAGCTGATGGTAACCATTTCTGTAGATTGCCACAGACACCGATTTACAGCCTCAAACATACTTTGATTATAAGATAAAATAGTTCCTGATGTAAATTTGTGAAGTTAGTGGAATTACATGAGGGCTCAGTGTAGTCCTATTTTGTTGGTTAAACATCTGATAGAATAGCTTCATGACACGTGCTTTCTTTTAATTAACTATGATCAGAGGTGGGAGGGTGATGTGTCATAATGATGGTTATTCATGTGCTCTGTAGCAAAAACTGCCTCTAAGCCTATGTCATCTGTGGAAGATTTTCAATTTTTTAATGTGGTCTGCATGGCCTTGAGGTTATTATGAAAGCTTTTAAAATTCTAAATAGGTTTCAGACTTGCTTCTTTTTATTTTTCCCCCTCTAACTCATATAACATAATTTCAAATATGCAATGATTCATATATATTGAATATATCTATCGTACACATGAAACATTTTTTTTAAACGAGAACATTTTAGCCAGGTTTCTCAGAGACTTTTTTCTGAGGTACGTAGAGTACATGTCTCTTTCCATAACACCCCATTCAGGTCCCACTTCACTCTTCTGAAAAGCAGGTTTTGTACATTTAAAAACCAAATGGGACTTGATGAGAAAATTTGCTGCTTCTGAACATTGCAGGGGTCAATTTCAATATACTGTGGTCTAGGGAAATACAGGCAGAATTACTGGGGGCTAAGAATTCTTGCCTTTGAATAAAGTAATCTGAAATGACTATGTGGCAAGATATGCAAACATGGACTTCCAGCTGAGAAGCCCCAGTATGGCTGCAGTGTGGCTTCCAGGTAGTCAACTCTTAGTCCTTGCAAAGTTTCTCCCTGTGAACACAGAGGGTCTCAGCTCAAGTTTTTGGTTTCAACAGCACTTTAATATACTGTAAGATCTTCAACTGATTTCAAATTTCCCTAAATCTCACACAATTTAAACTTTTCAGTTCTTTATTTGTTTCTGAGGCCTAATTTTAGGGCAGATTTTTGTGCAGCCATTCAAAGAGATTTAGACAGGC
>NW_009700913.1:0-2735 GCF_000703405.1 Apaloderma vittatum
CTGCTGTAGCCACACGAGCCAGGACCACAGAAACTTTGCTGATGTTTGTGGTGGCATCAGAGCGGGAGGCAGAGTCCAGCAGACTCAAGTCCTTGCCCCTTCCCCACACCAGGGCCTGGAGGGCAAATGGCCCCAGACTAGCCAGTACTGTGAGGTCGCTGCACTTCTGAGACTCAAGCAGACGGGCACAGAGTGCCTGGGCTGGCCCAGGAACCTGCTCAGGGGGGTACTCCCAGACAAAAAAAGCACAGAGGAACCTTCCAGTGAGGTACCTCGTGAGGCCTGAGTGAGCTTCACAGCACAGCAGCCACGGCCCTGCCACGCAGTGGGCAGCCAAGCCCTGTCCCTGCACTGGTTCCTCAGGCCGGGATGCCAGACTCTGGCCCACACAGGAGCAGAGCTGCTGCCTTGGCTGCAGCACGGGAAGACCTTTAGGGTCTGGAGAAGCACAGTTCTCATCTCGCTCAACTTGGGCCACCACTCCCTCTGCTGGGACCTGCTACCAAGGTCTTGGGGAGGCTGGATGAAGCACACCCAAACTGAGGGACGGCGAGCACTGTGCCCTTTGAAGCCCTGCTGCGAAAGGGTACAAGATCACCAGGTGATCTTCAGGAAAAGCCACCCTGTGCCAGTCCACTGGGATGGGTTGTGCTCCCGAAGTGGCAGGCAGCTGGGTGGGAGCCATCCCCTGTGGTGACTGGCAGCAGGTTTCCCCACTTTTCCACAGAGGAAAGCTTTTTATCCCTCATCTGGCCAGGCGTGCCACCAAACAGCTTCAGCTATAAATCCTCAGCACGAAATTAATCCACGGCCTTGTTTCTTCTTACCCATTAATTTACCTCCGCCTGCCGCAGGGGGATGATGGATCACTGCTCAAAACCCCTGAGCGGGATCAGTCCTCCCCCAAGAGCAGCTCAGTGTGGGCTTCCCCCAGCTCTCTGCTGTCCCAAGAGCTGCTGGAGAGGCCTCTGGTCCCAGAAGGGGACCTGTATGTCCAGCACTGAGTAAGCAGAGGGACGAAAACCCGACTGAGCTGCTCTGGATGGGATGAGGGGGTCAGTGGTGTCAAGACACGTGCGCTCCATTCCCACCCTAGCTGGTTTCACTTATGCACCCGGTTGCTGCAGAAAATCGCCCCAGGTGCTGGTAAGAGCAGGGCCAGGCCTGCCCAGCCCAGGCCCCAGCGAGGGGTGGAGGCACAGACCCCACCAGCACAGCTGCCTGCAGCCAGGCTGCGGAGTCAGGGGATGCGGGAGGCTGAGAACAGACAGCGACGGGGGAAGTGCACCCTCTACGGGACAGATTTATTGAAACAGCTGGGACCTAGCGAAGAAAATCAACTGTTGGCTTTAATTATTGCGTACGTCTTCATTTCTAGGACTAGGAAAATTTAAACTGATAAATATACATTTCATCAGAATGCCTTTGGCTGAAATATACCATTAGCACATTCTTCAAAGTTACAACAAAAGTCTTATAAATGTTAAAAAGGGATTTTTTTTCCTTTACTAAAATAAAGGAGTGCACCCCCCACCCCAACAAGGCGCTAGGACTGACAGACGGGAACTCTTGGCTGTGCAAAGCAGAGTGTTGATTACAGTAACAGAAAGAAGTCAGGACAGGAGTGGGGAGCCTGCATAGCACTCGGTGAGAGGAACGGAGGCGGCCGCAGCGGAGTCAGGTCAGCATGTCCCAGAGGCAGCAGCAGCAGAGCGCAACGCCGTCAGGCAGGGGCTCGCGCCCGTGTCGTCCCTCCGCCGCTCCTCCACGACATACACTGCGGGGACAGGAGAGCTCAGTCAGTCAGAGAGCAGCACAGCAACACCCACACTGGCCGCCCTGGCACGACCACCCCCCGCACAGCCCAGCGCTCGCTTTGGGTGACCCACGCTTGATGGAGACAAGCTGGTGCACGGGCGAGTGCTCACAGGAGGGGAGGTGCCAAGCTCCCACACTCAGCATCACAACCCCTCTGGCCATGATTTCCTCACGGCAGCACCCCTCGGACGGCAAGGATCCCCACAGGGGAAATGGTTCTTTCTGCAGCCGGGCCCAAGAAGCTGGGACTGTGAACGATGTGATCTCAACACGAGCAGCCAGTGCGGGTCAGCCAGCGCCAGACTTCTGTTACGATGAAGAAGGGCAGGGAAACGGGCTCAGCCTGGAAGGTGCCTGCTCCGAGTGAGCTGCCCTGCCTCAGCCTCCCCGCCTGACCCAACGCTTCCCTCTGCCCTCCAGCAGGAGGTCCCTGGAGCCCACGGATGCTCTGGCTGAAGTCAAAGCCTCTCTGGGCTGGGCAGAGCTGCCCTTCCTGGAGCTGGAGGGGACCCTGGGGAGCTGGGGAGGGAGCACTTGTGAGCAGAACAGGGGGGTCAGACGTGGCCAATGGCCAAGCTACACTCACTCGCTGCCCCCCTCAGCAGGGCAATACGGGAAAAGCGGATCAGAAATCTCACAGGTTGCAAAAAGACTGGGAGATTGCTCACCTATTACTATAATGGGCAAAACAGGCTTAACTTCAGGGAAAATTATTATTAAAATAGATTTGACTGGTGAGGAACAAAGACAACAGCAAAGCACCACTTTCCCTCCTCCTTCCTCCACCCAGGCGGCCTCCCTCTTGGCAACGGCGACAGCAGAGAAGAGGACTCTGCTGTGCAGGCACAGCCTGGCTCTGCAGGAGCCGCTGGCCCTGGCCAAACCATCACCACCCACTCCTTCCTCTGCCCCTGCGC
>NW_009700913.1:2852-17862 GCF_000703405.1 Apaloderma vittatum
GTGGCCACGTGCTCTCCTCCCGCCGGGAGCTGCTGGCCCTGCCTACCCCTGCGGAGCCCCAGCCCCAGGAGCAGAGTGGGACCTGATGGAAACTCGGCTCCTGCGCACAGACCAGGGCCCCGCGGGCAGTGGGGAGCTGCTACAGCAGTGGCTGCACGACCTCCTTCCCACAGCCCATGGGGTGGGCCCAGGGCCAGCAGCCCTGCCACACTGCTCAGCACCTTGGCCTCATCCTGCAATCCAAAGGAGCCTATTTCAGCAGCCCCAGGAGCAGAGTGGGACCTGATGGAAACTCGGCTCCTGCGCACAGACCAGGGCCCCGCGGGCAGTGGGGAGCTGCTACAGCAGTGGCTGCACGACCTCCTTCCCACAGCCCATGGGGTGGGCCCAGGGCCAGCAGCCCTGCCACACTGCTCAGCACCTTGGCCTCATCCTGCAATCCAAAGGAGCCTATTTCAGCCCTTTGAAAAGGGGAATCTGGCCCAAGGGAGACAAGACTTTGGTCAGGCACCTCCCTCCTGCCGGCCCGCAGCCTCAAACTTCTGCTCAAAACTACAAGTGTAAGACTTGCAAAGGCTTCGTGTTCAAAGGCATGAAGACTTGTGAGTCCCTGACCTCCCACAGCATTGTATCAGCAGCTCTCTGTTTATTCCCTGCTTGTTCACCCTGCTGAGGTGACCCAAGTCCACTTGTTCCCACACATCTCTGTGCAGCCCACGCTGTCCCTGGAGCAGTGGGTTCCAGGGCACACCAATGGCTCAGCAGTGGGAAAGCGGGGAGCTGTGCTTTCTGTCCAGGGGAGGAGCTGGCTTAGCTGAGTTGCCCATAGTTTTGCTTTCCCTGCCCACCTGGCACTGCCGGGAGTAGCTGGACAATGGGCCATTTGATCCATTTAACCTCCTGCGCTGAGCATCGTCCTCCCCTGCAGCAAAGCGAGCTGCCAGAGCAGACGAGTGACAGCAAAACACACCCCAAATGCTCCAACAACCCCGTGTAAGATGATGACGTGCAGTGGCCGGGCAGGGCAGAGCACACACACAACACGCAGAGATAAGCAAGAGCTCCTCGCCAGAGTGCGGTCCCTGCCCATGCCTGGGTGGGAGAGGGTGCTCCTGCCATGCCCCAGAGCGACCAGTCAAAGGGGCTTTTCCCGTGGCTGTTTGAGAAACTTTGGAACCAGCTCCCTGTGCCGGAGCCCTGAGGCAACTCTGGTTTCTGACCGGCTGGCAGGTGCCATTCAAGCCGTCCTGCTTCGGAGCCGTGGAGGGCTGGATTGCTGCTGCCAGAGCACTGCCAAAGGCAGGGTCAACTGTGCCCTGAGCCATCCGTGTCTGTGCAGCAGAAGGGGGCAGGGAGGATGACTGGGGAAGCACTGGTTCCTGCTAGTTTGGAGGCAGCGGGGTGACTGACCTCCGGAAAACACGAGTAAGGGCAGAAACCACAGAACTTGCTCCAGAGCAAAGTCCTTGCAGCTTCAGACCAAAACCTGACACCCTCCCCTGCCCCAGAAAAGGTTCTGCAGCATGTGACACTCCCAAATCTGTTGGATGGCATAAGGTGACACTGCTTTGGGGGTGCCTCACATCCCCTCAGCTCCCTCGCTGGAGCAGCTGAGATGGGCTGAGCTCTCAGACCTGGGCTGAGGGTGGTACCTTCTCTCTGGAGCACTAGGGCCCTTCCCACAGAGCGCAGGAGGACCCGGCCAGCCTCCGGAGGAGGAGGAGGCGGCCACATCACTGCAATGCCAGCCCAGGCTGGAGGGCAGTGAATAGTTTGGGCCACCCCAATCAAGCCCCTCTTCACCCTAACCAAAGGTGGCCTGGTCTGTAGCTGCAGCCGAGGCACCATCCAGGGAAGAGCTCTGACACCACGGCCTTCCACTGCGACGGTTAAGGTAATGCTGCCTTCCAGCAGCGCAGCGCTCAGCTACCAAGGAGCGGTGCCTGAGTGTGCATAAGACGAGCTGTCAAATGATATATGAACACTGACAAGTCCTCCATCGCAGCACACAAACACGTAAAGGATTTTTCTGGTTAGCTGGCTACTTGCAAAGAAATCAGTGAAATTGAGTCCAACTGTGTATTCTGCTGCGGGCTGGGTCTGTGCTGCCTTCCCCCCTCAAAGCAGAGCTGAAGCGGATGCTGTCCTGAGCAATTTAGAGTAAGCTGTCCATGACTGCAGGGATACCAGAACAGTTTGCCTGAAGTATTTATGATTAATCCATTAAAACTTTTAAACTACAGCCAAGTGTTGAGGACACACCAATAAAGCGTGTTCAAAGGATGCGTAAAGTGCTGTTATGAAACACCTGCTGAAATATTCAACGGGCCTGTGCGGCGGGAGATCGGCTACCTCCCTGCGGCCCGGTGTTGGATGCCACACGAGTGGGTCACGGTGGTGGGGGGCACTGCCCCGCCTGGCTGCTTGTGCAAGGATGGTCTGGGACTTATCCTGGGTTTGGGGTGCGTGGAAGAGCACTGAAATGAGACCATGTCCTTTCACTCCCTACTGGTAAAAGCTGGAGGTCATGTAAACCCTCAGCACATCGTGGTACAAGGACCTTTCTGCAGGAACTCCAAGAAAAAGCTGCGGTTTCCCCCCATGCAGGGGGTTATGGTACTTTACCAAATTCATTCATTTTCCAAGTACAAGGAAAACCCCCAAAACAACCATGTGGAAAGCACATTTGAGAAGCTGATGCCTCCCACTGCAGAGTTCCTCTCCCTGAGAGAGCAAGAGCCCAGAGGGCAGCTCTCTGCCACCGGCCACTCACGGGAGCCGCTGCCACCCCCAGAGGAAAGACAGTCGCCACGGAAAGATTTCTGACTTGGGAGAGCACCTGGGCAAGACTCTAAATCAGAACAACCACCTCTCCCTTAAAGTTTGCATTTAATGATAGCTTGCTTTGAAGCTTCATCAGTGCATCAGAAGTTGCAGCTCTGCCACTGTTATCAAATTACCAGTGAGACTTAAACACAGCCACACAGCGCTGACGCCAAAAAGCTTTTCTCATCAGCAGAGGATGCCCTGAAAACAGCACAGTAAGAGACAGCACGACAAAAGCCTGAGCACCTTACTCAGATCTCTTAAAATCATTTCATTTGGAAGTCTTGCACAGCACATTACTGATGCAAGCCACGCGAAGTCTTCCCAACTCACTGCAGCCAGCAGTCGTCCATTAACAAAGATCAGGTTTTCTACGGAACAGCTTTGCCACTGAAACTTCAACCCAGGATAAGATAATTAAGGGAACTGCTGGCTCTTGTCAGAAGCCTGAAGGCCTCCAAGCTAAAGCCACTCAGTTTGCTGTGGTGAGCCCTACCGGGGACTTCATTCACTGCTTGGTGTCCCGTTTTTGTCCAAGGTCAGTGTCCTGGCCTGAGCTACACAGAACCAATTCTGTTCAGTGATTTTCCTTTTCAGCTCAGTCTCTTCCAAGAGACTGCACACTCTGAAGTCAACAGCATGTTTGTGCAGAGAGTGTCTGCTACTAGAAGTGATAACGCCTGATGTTTACAGTCACTGCCAGGGATTGGGATGCAGAAAGACTGTTGCTGATACTTGCTCCCTGTAGTGACCAAGGTCGCTGCTGGATCTTGTGTAACACCCTGAGAGTTCCACAGAATAAAAAGGGACACAAGGAAGTAAAAGGTTGCACCTTCAGGGAGGAACAGACAGAACAGGTGACAAACAAGACCATTCCATCCCATATATGTTGTGTTCAGTATAAAGCTCAGGGATCATAGGGCTTAAACTCTCTTCTTCAATGGCTGGCATCTGAGGAAGACTGTCTGAGCTTCTGCCTTTGATCATGATCCTGAATTCCTGAATCTTCCTGTGTTCAGTTTCCCTCTGTCGCTGAGCCTGGAGCTTCCCTGGTGCCTCCTGCTCTGCAGCACCAGTTGGGATTGCTGTCAGGGGGGGAGTTGGGTTTGGCATTGGTTTTGTCTCTATGTATTTATACAGTTCATTATTTTAATTATTTCCTTATTAGTACTATTATTGCTTATTGAAGCTGGTTTAGTTTTCCAATCTGTAAGTCTCTCTGTCTCACTCCCTTTCTGTTTGGGGAGGGAGAGGGGCTAGAAAGCATCGGTCAGTGTTCCGTGGCTGGCCCAGCCCTGACCCTCGACAGTCCACCACTCCGAAGCCCCCCTACGGCACATGCCAGGGTCCTTCCAGCTGCGAGCAGAGGCCCATGAGCACTTTGGGACTGGTGGTCCCATTAGAAACCAGGGCAATTTCTCTCAGAGGCACTAGGCAGCACTCAGGTTTAGGCTCAAGTTTGACGCTTCCATTGTTTTTTCTAAACCAGGATGGCAGAGGGTGTAAACCGAGCAGACTCTCTCGTCTTTTAATCAGTCTTAAAGAGCATATATCACAATGAATCATGCTTACCCGAAAATGGTAGCACTCCCTGTAATCACACTGTACCAGCCTGCACAATCCAGTGCAAATAACTCCCACTTTGTTTTTAAAACAAATACTACAATACCTTGTTATTTCATGTACAGTCTGCTTTATCTTAGGCATACATATTTCGTTTCTTCTCAGACCTAATTGGTATGTTAATCATTAGCTCCGTGAGGGAAAGGCATGTGCGGCACTTTTCACCCGGTTTGGTATGAACTGAAATCATGACCTTAGACCACAGTGCTCCTTATCACAGCACGTTACCAGGCCCACAAGGATTGCAGCACAAGGAAAACAGCTTTGATAACAGAACCAGCCCACCCTGTCCCAGGCATCACAGTTAAGGTACCGACTCAACCTACACGTTGAGCCTCCCTGGAAAGCTGCAGGGACGGTGCCCAAGAGCCCTCCTGCTCCGCAAACCCTCCCCAAAGTCTCACGGCGCGTCGCCGGCAGCCCTGGCCCTTGGCTGGGTATTTCAGCTGTGACATCCAGGCAGACAAACAAGCAAAAGCTCACTTCAGGCAAGCCTGGGGCGGTCTGGACAGAGAAAAGTCAGGCAAGAAGAGAGGAGTGCACAGCCCTGGGGTCAGCCCAGCCAAGCACCAGGGACTTCCGAAGGCGAGAGCATCAGGAGCGTGAGAAAAATGGCAAGTCTTGAGGCTTACTTCTCCTTTCACTCCAGCCACACTGGTGCACAGACCCAGTCTGCAAGCAAACAAATTATTTCCACTTTAAGGTACGGGGCAAGGCCTGGAGTGCGCAAGAGGAAGCAGCAACAAGCACTTTACCAACCACTGCTGCTGCAGACCAACAACTTTTCCCGTGGTATTTGAACAGTTATTTGCCCCAGCAACATCTCTTCAGAGTAAAGCATTAGCTAATACCACAGTCTCCTTGTCTGGGAGGAAGCACGAAGCAGAGAAGGGATCTCTCTTCCCCACATACGAATAAAGTGGGATTTATCGCAAGCCACTTCTGCACCATGAACTTTGCTTTTGCTTGTCCAGCCAGCAAACGAGAACTTTTGCTTAAAACTGCACAGCACCATTTTAATAACAGCGTCTTACAGGGTTAAGTGCTTCCTGCAGCAGATTGCTAAGTCAAGTGAGTCCACACATCTGGTTCTACCTTCAGAGTGCTCTTACCTGAGTCCTTTGAAATTCTTTCTGTTTAGGACAGAGGCCAGAGAAGGGAAAGTCAGCACAAGGGCATTAGTGGCAGCCAAGCGATGCTGAAGTGACAGGGACCACAAGTCAAGTATTTCTGAGCCACTCTTTGGTCTGTAGCACCCCAAGTCTGCAGACCCAGCCCTGACCTCCCAGAGAGCCACATGTCCCTGAGCAAATCCCACTCAGGCGGCAAGTGCAGAAGGAGAGGTGGCGTGGCTGGGGAACAGGGATCCTAAGACTTCAACTGAAACTTCCAACAAGGCTCCTCTCTGCCCCAGGTCTCCTCCCTCACCCACAAGACCTCCAGGGCAGAGCCTGGGCACAGATGAGATCTCACTCCCTTGGCAAGAAAGGCACTGAATTACTCTTTCTCCTCCCTTGGGACGTTTGCTCATGCACAACAGCTTCATGGCTGTTGTGTCACATTTCCCGGCCACCCCTACTCCCTCCTGCCCAGAGGCTTTTCCTGTACAGCACAGTCTCTACCGACACCGGATTCAGATTTCAGGAAATACCTTTGCACACTCCTGAAAACAGATCACCGGTCAGAGCCAGATGGATCCACAATATCCTACTTCCAAGCAAAAATCTTCCAAAGTTGCAAACCGTGAAGAGCAAGTTTCACAATCCCCAGCTCTGACGACTCTGCTGCGGAGCTACCAGTGCAAAAACCAAGGTACTGAGGAAGCAAATTGCCGGTGAGTGCAGGTTGTTTCACCTGCAAACACCCTCTGCCACCAGACAACTGCCCAGCCCAGATTTCAGATTGGACTCAAGCAGAGGCGACTAACATAACAACTACCCACATGGGTATTGGACCTGCCCCCCGACATGGGCATTGGACCTGCCCCCCTTCATGGCTGCATGACTATATCCAGCAATTCAGGAAAATTCCTGCCTTTCAGTTCCCGCAAGTCTCAGAAGCCCTGGAGAGCTATTTTCAGCTTTCAGGGAGCTGAACAGGCAACACATTTCAGGGAAATTACCCTGCAGGCGTGCCAAGTGAGCACCTTCCAGAGCCAACGCTGCAACGGCCGCGTTTCATGCGAGGGTCAAGATGTTCCCCTCTCACACACTCCACAAACGCTCAGAGCACGGGTTATGTCCGATCACAAACCCTGCAAATCTTTCTTGCAGCTGAGCTGGGAAAGACACAAGTTTCCTTACCTGAGCACACAGGGATGGGATTCAGAGAGCTCGGAAATAATGGACGTGATACTAATCAGCATTTAGGTAGTATAGACATTTGCGGGAAGGATTCAACATCTCTAAAAAGCCAGGCTGCAGGCACTCCTTGTGTAGTAAACACTCAGGTCTCTGCAGGATGCCAGCAGGCATCCACCAGCTCTCCAAAGCCCTATAAAGCCCATCACACAGGTTAGGGAGCCTACAGGAGACATGTCATGTAAGAAACTCGCTTCCTCCAGCTCAAAAGTACAGTAATTCAGGGCTTCAGACCCTTCCATTTTTTTCCAGACTGCAAAAGATGCAGACACATCTCACAAAACAAAAAATTTGAGAACCTTCTCTAACAATTTTTTTTTTTAACCAGTGAATTCTTAATTTACTGTTAAAGCAAGGAGGCATTTTCCACCTGGTCAACTGCAGGGCTAAGCTAAGAACATCACATTTCTCAGCTTGAGTCAGCGTTTTCATTGTAAAATCAGCATCAATCCTAGATTTAGACAAGATCTGGCATAGAGGGATTTACACAGCATAAAGTCAAGTCTTACAAGGGTCTTGCAAGAGTGTTCTGGAGGACAGACAGGAGGGACAAAGTCCAGTTTTAAAGCAAAGGGAACACACCACAGCAGGGTATCAAGAGTGTCCTTGAGCAGTCCCCCCAGGGCTCAAGTACCATGATCTGTGCAGCACTGGAAAAAGGCTTTACTTGCTTCTCAGCCAGGCTCAGTGCCCAGCTGTCGAGGACTGTCCAGAACAGCAGCCTCATTTAATTCAGTTCACTATGAAGCCAGCTTTAGCCTCATTTGGCCAGGGTTTTTTGAACCATGTTTTCAGATCCAGGACCTGAATTTCAAAATCCATTTCTTCGTATCAGGCTTTTCTCAGATGATTCCCTCCTTGAGGGTGAAAAGCCGTGAAGGTGAGGGGGGACATCAGCTTCAGGACAGCACTGTCTGTGCAGCCAGCTGACAGGGGCCAGGGACGGGGGGAGGGATGATACAGCAGTCTTGGGGGAGAGAGAACACCAGGTTTTAATGCACACTACAGTATGAGGAGCAGATAAGAAGACAAGTGCCAAGTAAAATTTATTGGGTTTTTGGCAGGACATCAACTGTCAGGAGCTGCAGGTCCTGGAGGTACAGAACAGTTAAACTGAATGCTCTGAGAGACACTGTTTGGAAAGGATAAAGACAGAGAGAGAAAGCCTGCTGGAATTGCAACATGCTGCCCTCCGAATAAAAACTTGGGCTGGGGAGGGTTTGAGCTGACAAGGTGCGAGGAGCAAGGGGGTAATTGCTGAAAGGCACCAGAGAGCCTAACCAGAGCCATTAGGATCCCCTCTTTTCGACATCGAGATCTGTAAAGAGGAAAAATTCACCCTTGGAGCAGAAGGCAGTGGCTGTATCTAGGTGACCTGTTTATTCTCGCAGCTGGTCAAACACTGGGAGGCAGGCAGCATTGCTCTGACTATTACTCTTATCGCAGCCGGCTTGGCTACGAGTAATCAACTTCCAGAAATAAGATTTCCGCCCCGCGCGTACAATAGGTCAGACGCAATAGTGAGGTTTGTTTGCCTTCGGTTGGAAGGAAGGCTGTGACAGAGCCTGGTTCCCTTGGGCGCTGCACAGATCAGCCTCAGCCCTCGCGTTGTTATGTATCAGGGGTTGGGGGAGCAAATTGCCAACATCAGCTACTGCTTTCAAAATGAGTATGTCACCTCGTACTTTGGCTCATTCCCCTTTTTAAAGCACGTCGTTACCCACAGCATTACATTTCACCTCTAATTTACATAGACAAGAAACTAACTGCTGTCCAGTCAGCAGGTACTGTGGTTCCCTTAAGCTAGCTGATAACACATTATTTGGTAATGAAAACACTGGTGGGGAAATGAGATATTTTGTGGAATGAGGCATTTTCTTCCTCCTAACCAAGCAGCTGTTGCTCAAGAAGGCCTAACTCCTTCTGCCGAGCTCCATGTGGGCACTGTGCTCCTACCACAGCCACGTTTCCCAGCTTTGTGCTGGTGCCGGCGAATTCCCTTGAGCTTCCCAAGGCACGGTGTGACAGCAGATGGCAGATCTACCAGATTGCAGGAACTTGTACCCGGGCAGACTCCGTGTGGATGGACATGAAGACAGCCCTCAGTTTTTACAGCAGGAAAGATGTGGATAGAAATGAGCACAGGTCAGTTCTAGGAGCTGGGAAGCTGCATCAGGGTAACAGTCTTCAGGCTCAGCACATAAATTATAAAGGCAAAGGTCAAGTTGTTTACTTCTGATGAACAACCACCAAGTTGCAAGATGTAAGAAGCGTTGCCTCTTTAGAGACTTCACTAGTGGTGGCCTGTGCAAGCCCCAAAGCCAGTTATCAAAGAAAAAAAAACCAACATAGTCATGAGGCCTTGCGTGCCACCTCAGCAAGTTGCCTGCCCTCTCTGGCTCACTGCACCCAGAGAAGAAACACACGCTTTGAGGCTTTTCATGCCCAACGCTGTTGAGGGAGCTGGGGTGACTCTGAGGGGGAAAGCCTGCACCGTTGGACTCCATCCACTGTGGGAGAAGGGACAAGGGACCACCAGCTGCCAGCATCAGCTGCAGCCTCCCGCTCGTGTGTGCTCTGACACACGGGAGTCACGCGGCCAACTCCACCTGCTCTTCAGGTGTAAAACACAAGGTGGCTTCCGCAACTGCAGAGCACTGTCGCGGCTAACTAATCCTACACAGCCAGTTCCGAGGGGAACACACTTGTTTCTCTTTGTTCAGCACTGGGCTGCACCTTTCACCAACAACATACATCCCCCTACTCAATGTCGTATCGAAAAGATGACAACATCCTCCCTCCCCTCTTTCCAGCAGAGTCATTGTGCACTTCACAGTAATAACTTCCCCGTTCCAGCCGAGCACGGCCTCAGCCAGAGGGACCGAGCTCTCGGTCTGGTCTTAGAGGTCCCAGCCCCGAGGAGGGAAGGACGGATGGGGGGCCGGCTGGGGAGAGGCACGGCTGCAGCACATGGTCCCTCCTCAGCTGCCTTTCAGACACGACTTGGGGGCTCATGAGCCCTTCTGCAGTGTGGGTGACAAAACCTGTGCTAAGTTTAAGCTGTCTCCCTATTATGTCTCAGATGAAGCTTTCTTTTAAATATAGAGAGTGAGCCATATGAGGTTTTTTTCTTCTTCAAGGGCCAACTGGACAGACCTTTTGTTGTGCAACTCCAGACAGGCCACAAAATGTTAGATTAAAAACAACCATCACCATGAAATCCTACTTTACCATCAGATTTTGAGAGCTCAAAAGTAATTACTTCCATCCGCCTGATTCACTCAAGACCAACATACGATGCATAATTGCTTCCCCACATTAGCGCACCAGCTACAATCCACAATGTGAGCCCAGTCTGCCTACACAATAACTTAAAGCATACATTTTAAAGTAGAGCAAATTTCCTGGTTTTCAATGTGGACACGTGTTTGTTCAGAAATGCCAATGCATTACTTAGAGTAGCTTAATTCATCAGTTCAAGCAAAGTCATCTAGGAGATCAAAACGTTTGTTCTGAAAGCATCCACACAGCAGCTCTTACCAGATTACTGCCTGGAAAAACCACAAGAACTGACAAGTCACACACCAGATCAGCTAGGCAGACTCTAATGACTCGATTAAATTTAGACTTTTATATTAGAGGTTCAGCCACACCAACTGATACATAGTGTTAGCACAACAGACCTTTTAAACATGAGCTTTCTTAGGGACATCCGTTCTATATTAGACACTCCTGCAGGCGATCTTGAAACCTCACTGCAAGCTCTCAGAAGACTTTAGCTAGAGCGTCACAGGACAAAGATCAGGTTCCAGTTTGACGGACTAGCCAAAAAGGAGCAAGGAGGTAAAATATAACAGTGTTTAACAGAAGGAAAAAAAAAAATCAAGAAAAAGCTTTTGCAGACAAACAAAAAGTTATAGCCCTGACTTCATTTATTCATGTTTTTGTCCATTACATCCACTTCAGCAAAAGCAGTGCAAACTGGTGGCTCCCAAGGCAGGTTCAGAGCCCACTCAGGGCCACAGGGTGGAGATAGGACTTTCCCGCACATCTTTGCTTTGTGGGTTAAGGTGCTGCTTCTGCAGAACTGCAGTTGTGTTAGTCCAGGTTTAACAACAAAACCCTGCGTCCCACAGCACACGCCTGGGCTCTTGGTGGCAGGGGCACCCTGACACCCAGCTACCTGTCCTCTCCAATCTCCCAGCCCACTCCTTTCTGCTGCTCCACGGGTTTGCGAGGAGAGCAGAGACCTGATCCAAGCAGAGGATGTTCCGTGTCATTAGTTCCCTGATCCAGCCTGATAGGAGATGGTTTAAGCCTCCAAGGCAGCAGATCTGGCTCAAAGCCAGATCGACCAAAGCAGAAGATCCACTCTCCCTTCAGCTTCTGCTAGCATATCCCTCTCTGGGGCTGTAGCAGTAAAACAAAACTTGCACTAACCAAAGAGAGTCTATGTGAGAGACTAAGAATTTTTCCCACCCAGAACCAACACAACTATATGCGTTTCTCAGGGAAAACCCTGATTGCACATTGAGGTCATGTGATGGGAAGCAACATGTGCTGCCTCCTCCTCCTCAGAGACAAAATCTTGAAATTGTCACTCTTAGGCAGAGGAAGCTGAACTCATGATTTGAGCTCATTCACACATTAACTCACACCAATTGTTTGCTGCTTATATTTAGGTTCTCTGACCAAATCCACACCAGAATATTCCCAATATCTCACATCAGCTATGAATCCAGGGTTGCTTTTATATACCCTGGTCCAGTAGAACAACATTTTAGCCAAGAATATTGAGGTAAAAGAATAAAGTTCTGGAAAATGTCTTCTCCATGGTTCAGCCTGTACGCCCAGCTATGCTGAGTCTCCTTTGGATTCACAGCACTGAAGAACTCTCACTGGGAAATTCTCAAGTTCCAGTTGCCCAAAAAATCAAGGGTTTTGAAAAGACCTTTGTCACAGGGCACTGCTGAGCCAGTGCGACAAAAAAGCAGTGGAGGGGCACAGCAGGCAGTTACTTCTAAATGCAGCAAACGCATCCAGACCTCAGTCCTGAACAGGCCCCAAGTGCAAACGCACGTTGTCCCAAGCCACGGCAACAACTGTACATGGAGAACAACCTTAATGCACAAGGGACAAAGACACTTTCCCATAGTGGCAATCGCCTTGGGGGATCTGTCCCAGTCCTGACAGTCTTCCAAGTGATGCAGCTTTGATACACCCTTTATCAGTGAGTCTTTACAGCAGTAGTACCCAAAGTGTGAGTGCCTTGCATAGCCGTAAAGCACTGACCTAGGTTTTGGGTTGAGGTATGTGCCACGTCTTATTTCTTTCCACCCCAGGTCACTCTCTCTTGTGACCACGCCAGACACACCCAGCACATACAAATCCTGGAGTCTCCTTCCTGAGAGCAGCTCCCACCTAAAGCATCGTGCCTGGACAGCACCTCTGCAGAACCACTTCCCATGCCCCCTCCTGCCGAACAGCCCTCTGGCTACCTCCTCTGCCACCCCAAGGCAGCCAGAACAGCAAGAGGTACTTAAGGCTCTTCTCAACAGCTCAGGTCCGTGTTTGTGCTATTTGCTGCAACCGAGGAAGAGGGGCGATGACGGTTTCTGGCCTCCCACTTATCACTGAAGAAGTCTGAAAAAGCACTGGAGTTGGCATGACAGCACGAGTCCCCACGCTGATGGTGAGGGGGCGAGTACATACCCATGATGCACAAACAGAGATTTCACAACCAAAGCCTGGTGAACCCTGACAAGAATAACCTTCGTCTCTAGGCAAGTGTCTTTACCAAAGCAAAGAGTCACCGAAAAACCCAAGCTAAACCTTCCCCTTTCCAACAGGGAAAAGGCACTGACCACACCCGACCTTGCCAGCATCCCAGAGTTGAGGCTGGAAGGGACCTTTGGAGATCATCTATGATCTGGTTCAACGCCGCTGCTCAGGCAGGGTCAGCTACAGCTGGCTGCCCAGGACCACTGTCCAGTCAGCTTTTGAGCATCTCCACAGACAGAGACTCCACAACCTCTCTGGGCAAACTGTGCCAGTGTTCGATTATTCTCACAGTAGAAAAGTGTCTTCTTGCTCCCAGAAGGAACATCCCGTATTTCAGCTGGTGCCCGTTGCCTCTGGTCCTGTCACTGGACAATACTGAGAAGCAGCTCCCTCTTTTTCATTCCTTTCCACACCGATAGGCCTCCCTGAGTCTCGTCTTCTTCCTGGCTGAACAGTCCCATCTCTCTCAGCTTCTTCTCACATCAAGATGCTCTGCTCCCTTAATCATCTTCTCGGTCCTGCTCTGCCAATTGGAGCCTGCACCAACACTGCAGTGAGCCCCATGAGAGCTGCGGGTGCCAGAGTAAGCCAGCACACCGTACTGAGGGGACGCAGCACACAGCTGGACCAGCTAGCTGCCAGGATAAGTTACATCCCTCTCCTTCCCCAGAGCAATAAAGACTTCAGAAAAAAACAAGAGCCCAGGAATGATTCCAATGGCACTATCAGATCACACAGACAGATACTGATGGGTTCAAGAAAACTGATGCACATTAATCTAGTAGGAATTGTACATTTGATTTTTACAAGCTTTAACTGTGCAGCCATCAGTTGAAGCTTCCCAACCAAAAGGTGGGCAGAGTGAGAGTTGTGGCGAATCTAAAGCCAACAAAAAGCACTTATAACCTCAGCATAAGCACTCCCTTGAGGGACCAGCACTAAGGATGCGCAGCAGTATCTTCCAACAGCCAGAAAACGCTCAGAGACACAGCAGCAAAATCAAGCAGGAAAACAGGCTATAAATCAGAATCACTACTTCAGACAAGTCTCCACCTCCCCCAGCTCTGTTAGGGCCAGACCCTGGTAACCTTCAAGTTACAAAGTCCAAGACGTCTTCATGCATTTGCACGCCCGAAAGGGTCGCGATCCCACTCGGCATACCTGTGTTTTTAGGCCCATCCGCATACACCGGTCCTGGAGGCGGAGGTGCGTTTTGCCACCCGTACTGGGGATAACCCTGGTAGCCTGGCTGGCCGGGCTGGTACGGCCCCGTCGGCCCGGGTGGGTAGCCTGGGTAGGGGCCAGGAGGACCACCCGGTTGCTGTGCATAGGGAGGGTAAGGGGCAGTCGGGCCCGGGCCGGGGTACGGTGGAGGATTTTCGTAGCTCATGTGGGATGCAGAATCTGTCCTGCAGAAGGAAAACAAACAGAAGAACTGGTTTGGTCTTGTCTGCTTCATCCACGATCATCTAATTCTCAGTTTGGACTGCTCTCCAGAGCGCCATACATTAAGTCTGAGAAAGACACCTCAAAATACCTGCCTGAGGAGCAAGTTTGTTTTTAACCCCATCACAGGTGCAAAGACTGAGTCCAAGTGCTTTCTTTTAAGTGACAGGGGTTTAGCTCAGCAGCAGAGTGACTTGCTGCTTTCCAGTCATGCATCAGCTATTCACCCTACGACATTTAACCGTCTTGCAACTGCAAAGCAAAATCCTCTGCTTCCACTCATGATTAAATTGCTTTTAAGAGAGATTTAGAAGTGATTACTTCATGTTTCTGTCAATACTAAAAAAGGAAAACATGAAGAAATGCAGCCTGTTCCCGACATACTTGATAGCCTCGAGAGAAAGAGTGAACGCAAATGTCCATTATTACACTTTGGCTAATTTCAAGCATCTAGACCACTCTTTGGAGCAAGGCTGTATATGACTAATTTCCTGATGACACTGTAACCCAGCACATTGCCTGTTCTTCCAGAAATACTCAACTGAATCATTAAGCAGCTACAAGCAATCAGGATTTTGGGCTCAGTCTCATTCAAAAAGCAACACTAAAGACACCTCAGAGAGTTGCTGTTCATAAAATGTACCCAATGTGTTACTCACAGTACAGCCACCAAAAGACAAGACTGTCACAATAATGCAACTCTAATTAACCTCTGTGCAGCATGACTAAGCAAACCATTCCTTACATCAGGTTTCTGAAGCTCCTCCCTGTTTGAGAAACAGAAGTGTCCTTAATACTGCCTGCTCAAGAGCTGTCCTGACCAAAGTTGCTGTGCTCTGCTACTTCCTTTTACCATGACAGGGTGCAGAAGGGCCCCATTCCCCTGGCACTGCGCACCTCCTACCACACACCACAGCTTTCAGGGAGAAACACCCGGAGCATCACTTGCCTCTGCGGAGGCTGGCTGCCGCCGG
>NW_009700913.1:17918-18232 GCF_000703405.1 Apaloderma vittatum
GGGCTAGACTGACCTGTGCAGCCACTCTCGGGGACATGCAGACTTTGAGTCCAGAGGAGACTATTAGCACGTAGAGACTGAGCTCTGGTGTGACGCAGGTGGAAGAATTTCACCTTTTGAACACCATAGTGAGGCCAGAGCCGCCATCGGCCGCACAGGAGCCACGTGAGTCGAGCCTCCGGGGCTATGTTTAGCTGCTGCAGCCCCTGACATTGTTAAAGTCAGCTTGCTCTGTTTACAGCTTCTATTTGTTTCATCACCCAGGAAGGATGCTCGCTGCCTATGGGCACCCTGGGGCTCTCCCAGGCAGAGCC
>NW_009700913.1:18252-28054 GCF_000703405.1 Apaloderma vittatum
CTCTGGTCACACGTGGTGCTCCGGGGAGCACGACCAACTTGAAACAATTCCAGAGGTGCAGACCAAGGGAACAGGGCTGGCACCCCTCCCACCAGGACACCGCAGAGTCCATCAGGCTGGGTCTTCCCACACCTCGCCAGCCCGCAGCTGTCACTCACCTGAACACACTCCAGTGCTCCTCTTGCTCTGCAAGCCAGGCACAGTCCCAGTTAACTGCTAAGGCAGAGCTGTTAATGTCCCAGATGAGTATTTCTTAATGTCTTGGACAAGAGCTTTAACTGTTTAACCAGTGCCAGGGATTAGAGGAATTGTTTTTTATCTTTTTTCTCATGACCAGGCCAGCCAGACCTCTTAACTGCTCCTTTTAAAACAGATGAGCACAACATACGTTTAACTTGAGGCTCTTTAACCACCGTACTGCAATGCAACGCCTCTGCCAAGTCTGCAGCGAGGACATTCTCCCTTCAGAGAGCCAGCAAAAGGCAGGCAGCAAGCCCTACAACTTGCTTCGATGCGATAAACTAGAGAATTGGGGTAGAACAGGTCACTAATGTTCATCTAACCCAGAAAATCATCCCAAAATAGCAGCCAAAAGCATGTTTCCAGGGAAGAACAAGGACAGAGCGAGCGTGTGTGTATACCTACATACCATTGTCTGTGGCAGGGCAGCCATTTGGTGCCCAAACCAGACAGGGCCCAGGCAAGGAGCAGACCTCCATGACACCCCCCAAGTCTGCTCGCCCTCCCTGAGATGGCACAGGGCTGCAGTGCCTGCTCCTGGTGCCAGCGGATCCAAAGCTCTGCTGTGAGCGTTCTGGAAAACTGCCTTCTGCCCCGCCGGGGTGACTGCAGGCAGCAGGATCAGCGGTCACCCTCCTGAATTTGGGGATTCCCCCCAAACGAGGGAAAATGTATAAATAAGCAGGGTTCCAGGGAGAAAAGCCCCAGCCCACTGTGACTCTTGGGCAGGAGCCAGCTCTTCAACCCACTCACTCGCCCCTTCTCTGAGCCCCTTCGCATCTGTTCTAGCCTGTAAATTGGCATCATAAATACATATAAATATATACACACACACAAGGCATTCAAAAGCAACGAACCACAGATTATATTTTGTGTTCATAAACCTTTTCTTAAATGCCCCCAGGGCTCAGTTTGCTTTGGTGATCACTGCCAAGCTCCCAAGAGTCCCACCCATTACTTGGGTTTTCCAAAGCCCTCCTGCCTAAGACAAGAGTTGAATCAGCCCATCCTTTCCAGGAAAGTTCAGTGAAGCCCAATCTTCCCTTCTGCCCCTTCACACGCCTCAATTCATTTATCTACATTCAATATTATTGCCGTTTCAGCCCTTGCAAGGCTTAAAAGCCGCTGCAATTCTTCAGTCAGCTGTGAACTCAAATCTGGGCGGCAGATAACAAACTCAGCCATCAGACCAGGGGGACTTGTGCTGGGACCTGTGGGGACCATCCTTCACCATCAAGGCTGGTCCTCCACTCCCTTCCCTGCTCTCCGTGGCACCGAAGGAGAGAGTCTGCCCACCATCCCCTGCCTGCCTGGCTTCTGTACGAGCACCCAGCATGGGACCGTACCAAAAGCCCTTCAGAGAGGTGGTACAACTGCTGGTGGGACTGCTTGGGTCGAAAAGCATCTCTGTGGAAAGGTCTAAGATGGGCATTGGCTGTACAAGGCTGTGCCTGGTAAAGCTTAGAAAATGCTGACAGAGTGTGGTAAGGTGAGAGCCTGGCTAAAACCAACAGCCGTGGAGGGTGAGTGAGGAAAACTGCACGACAGCACCTCTTCCGCAGAATCTGAGAAGCTGGGCAGGAGGAGTTAAAAATCCGTCTCACAACAGCATGAGCAAACAAGGAAATTCGGTGGCATAGGGAACAAGAGAGAAACACCAGTGCTCTTTGTCTAACAGCTCCTTGCTAGCCAGGTCAAAACAGTTTTTGAAGAGGAGGCAGGTTTGGAGCAGAGCTAGTGATCAAGGTTCTGCCTGTTAATGTGAGAGAGGAGCCAAGGAGAAAACTGGCTGAGAGTCTACTAAAAGCCAAACATGTATTTGCCCGAGTAGAAACCTCAGAAGAGCAACAGAGCAGGACAAAAGACGGAGAATGAGGTTAAGAAGGGCATATTCCACCAAGCCAAAAGTTACTTTTCCCCTCAAAGTTGAGCATAAAGTAACCCAGCTGCGATTAGGCAAGAAGTAAAAGAGAGCATACAGCAAGAACAGTTTCAGCAGCAACCGAGATTTGTCTGTGATGAATGAGGAAACTCCTGCAGAATTTATCAAGGCACTCCTCAAGCCCAGGAGGTGGCTGTGGAAACCAAGTCCTCCTGTGATCCTAAGCACTACCTCTGCCCAACCCACCCAGCTCCGCCTCAGCTGTGAAGGTCGGCCTTCTCGCAGTGGTCTTTGTCCCTGGTCACATTCTGAGGAAGAATTTTTCCTCATCCCCCACTTCCATTATCAGTTACTGCCAAGCACATGCCCTTCCCTGCTTGCCCTTTTTGAACTGTGTGTCAATATTTACATGTTCTTAATTCTCACCAACTCTTATGTGATTTTACACGCTTACTAGCCCTGTTTACTCACCCCGGTATGTATTTGCAAGGCAGAGCCTTGAATCATGAAGTAGGGACATACTTGAGCTCCTAGTCAAAGGTATTATCAAGTTTTGCTCTGGGTTCTCACCCCAACTAGTAATTCCATGGAAGCTGGAACCAAGACTCACTCTTCCGAGCTTGCATCAGTGCTCCCATTTGTGGTTTCCCAACAAGCACCTCTTGGAGACAAAGACCGAAAGAAAGAAGCCGACACATCGGCAAAGCCCTTTGTTTTTCACAGCACTGCAGGAGGTCCCTCAGGAAGAGCCAGTGCAGCACAGCACAGTCTCACCCGTGTAACTTCATTTAGGGCTAAACGCAGCAAGTGAGGAGATGTTCCTGATTACCACTAAGCATTTGCCCAATCCGTTGCTAGGTAGTGATGAGGAAATTACCAGTCCACACAAAGAGAATGACAAAACATGTTCCTATTCCTTCCTTCCCTCCCCCCTCAGTACTTTTGCTAAGAAATAAGTTCGTTAATTTATCGTTAAGTTTCCTTAAGCTATCGTGGAACTGCTTTGTTCCACACTGCTGAGCAAACATAATTTTCCCTATCTGAAGGGTTTTATTTTTAAGCAAGCAGCTTACTGTACCCCAAAAGGCCACACGCTGTCTTCCATGAGGTCCACAAAAAAGAAATCACTGAAGCAGGAGCACACACACAATATCTATCAAACAGAGAATACCTATGACACTGTAAGTGAATGTACACATAGAGACACTCAAAGAGAGCCTGTCCTACTCCTTGGTCATTCTTGGCACCCGTTGCTGTGCCTTTAGCTTAACCACTGGTCTGAGTGGGAGCAACAGGCCACGTGAGGCTCTTCCGCGCGGTGCTGCACCAGGCTCCTGCTTCCCATCCCTTTCCCAGCCCGCTCCTGGGACAGAGCCACCAGACAAGAATCCAAACGCAGAGCTCGAGCTGCATCGTGCCAACTGTCACTGCGAGACCCTCCCAAGCAGGAATCACTCACACAGAGCCTGTGACTGCACACGTACAGCTCAGACCATCACCCTTCTCACACAGATTGCTCACCAAAGGATCAACGCAGTCTCTTGCACTGTTTCAGGTATCAGACTCTTCCGCAAGTCTCTGAAAACAGCCTTATTTTCAACCTGGGAAAGTCTTATCACTAACAAGCTGCCACCTATTTACCCAGTTTTCACACTTCAGTGCATGGTGGATTATGAAATGAGATGTACCTTCAACTCATTTATGTTTAGCAATCACTGGAAAGGATTTGGTTTTCCCCCCTAAATTAGGAAAAAAGGAATCAGTAGCCTCATTTAGATACCTGGCTACCACCTCACTTAGCACGAGGAGTTCTGCAGCACAAGAGGAGGGCCTGAACAGGCAGGATCTTTGGTCAGAAGACAACTTGATGCAGGAAAACATTCAAAACCGAAGAGAATAAGGGAAAACGTGGTGGAGGGAAAGCTCTTCTGTTCGCATGAGGGGTTCCTGAACAAAAAGGCTTTACCCCCCACCAAGAAGACCCTTTTCCCTCCTCTAAAAGACGACTTACAAAGCCAGTGCTCCAAAGCATCTCTTTGGAGGTCACCATAATTCTGGCCTTCAAAGCGACTGAAGACCAATATGAATTTGCTTCTTTCTGTTGGCACTGATGACACCTTGTTTTCTTGGCAAAACTGAAGAGTGCATGCATAGAAGAACGATCTGCATTTTCACAAAGTAGGTGTTCACAGCTGCTAATCTACCCAGTAAAGAAATATCAATCCCTATGGACAGCTGCCTGCAAGTCAGATCCTTCAAATGCCACCTCCTACGCAAGTGAATCAATTAAACAAAAAGCAGTGTATGTGCGGGGAGACAACAATCTAACCCGGGTACTGAAACAGGGTAGAACGCCTTCTGCTCCGGGGAGAGTAGTGCAAGCAATAGTCCCCTGAAAACAAACAACGGATTAATAAAACAAAAATACCAAAGCAGATCAGCAGTCTGGAACACATGGACAACCCTCCCAACCCTGCAAAAAACCCAAACCACAAGATCCCATCACAAAACAAAAAAACAAACCAAACAAATCAAATCAAACAACCAATTAGCAGATCCTGCATCTCATTTGCTGCTCTAGCCAGGAGGAATCACATTTTGGGCACATCAGATATTGATTCAGCTGGCCTTTGCACAGATGAAGATGGAGGGCATGGCAAGAGGCACAGATCCTGAGAAGGGCAACTGGGGCACCCTGATGTAACCCATCCCTTCCAATGCCTCCAGCACTAGGAAGCCGTTTTCCAATACAGAGCTCTAATGGAAAGTACATTTAACATCAACAGTCCAGCTCTTGGCAACCAGCCTAGCATTTAAATTACATTTCATAAGGACAGTATCCAAGTGAAAAACAAAGCACAAGCGGCTTTTAACGACATGGGTTCTGTGTTTCCCTCCTACTAGCTTCTCCACAACCTCTATTTAGCGATTGTATGAAAGGTACGTTAAGGATAAGTTGTAAAAGATCCCATTCTTGCTCAGTTCCCTTCCAGTTCCTCCCAGGTTTGTCCACCCACTTCACCAGGCAGCACCATCAGCCTCCAGTCACAGTTGAAGGGGAACCGTCCCTGTCTTTTCTGACAGAAGCTGCTCAAAATTGTTTTAGTTCCCAAAATACAGGTCTAGGCAGAAGTGAAAAGCCCAGCTTTGTCCTGCCAAGCTAGAAAATGCTGCTTTGTTCAAACTCATTTCCTTAAGCGGGCTCTGGGACACTCCACAGTCACTAGGAAGAGGTGTGTTTCCTTGCCTTTATCCCAGCAGCTGCCAGGCATTTCCTGCACAAAACACCTCAGCTTCTGTCCCAAGCGGCTGAAGCCACCAGATGGGGCAGCTCAGAGGACTGGAACACAGTGGTTTGCAGGGGAATCCATTTAGCCTTCCGAGTTCCTGAGGCAGGTACTCTCTCCTCCCGGAATCCTCCAAGCCCTCCGGAGGCACGAGGTGTGCCCGTGTGCGCAAACAGGGAACGTGCCTGATGTGCAAGGGAGGCCAACGCTTGTGTCCCTACACACCGTCCCACCTCCACCCCATCGCCTGTGCTGCCTTCTTCGCAAAACCAGGATTGATATGTGTGTTCCCAACTGATTTTGGTTTCAGAAATCAGGGGCTTGATCAGTTCTAAAGGGCCTGTAGTCACACTGACAGCATTTGCTTCAGATGCGACATCTTCTGTAGAGCTTCCCAGTCACGGTGCCTGCTCTTGCTGCTCTCTCTCCACAGCGCTCTCGAGCAATCGCAGCCTCGTGCCCACGCAGATCTGAACACCAGGATTTTCCTTCTGCAGACAAGCTTCAATGTCTCATCAATCATTACGAACACACCAAACCTCTTCAGAAATACTACTCATAACTTACTGCCTAGTTTTCCTGCTTGTAATATTCTGTCCACCTGCATGTTCTGCATGGCAGGAAAAAAAGTACGAAGCTGAAACAGCTGCCTGTGTAGTTCCCACAATAAAAGTGTTAATGGAAAAAAAAAAATCTAATCCAACACTCTGCACTGTTATTACACAAACTTCACCCTTTTGGGGAAGAAGTTTCAAATTTTTCAGACATCTGAAAGGCTTTAACACCAGAAACTAACAATTACAACATTGGGAAGCACCACAGCACAACCCTGCTGGTGTTACAAGCCAAGACACTTATTGCCGACACGCCAGGTAAGGCTCTGACCAGTTCCAGAAATGCTTGAGGCAGAATATACAGAAAAGTAAAGCCCTTGACACAGAAACCATCACAGAGAAAGGCATTAACATCCCGGTTTCAGGTTCTCAGTGCTTTTGCATTCACTGCTCTTGTTCAAGTCTTTGTATAAAGTACTAGAGTAGATACTTTCAGAAATACATAAATACATTTTGCTCTTAGAGGGACGCATTGAGAGAGTTTTAAGGTGCAATAAATGCCAAAATAACAACAAAAAAAAATCAATGAAAGCATCTGACTGTCAAGTTAAACTAGACTCTACCCATAACAGTTAAATAAAGCAGCTTTGCTGGTCCAACTGAGAAGAGAACGCGCAACAAACAGAATGGCTGGCAAGAAAACTAATAAGCACAGATAATACACTCATATGTGTTATTCAGCTGGTGTTCTGGCAGCATCCCAGCAATGATGGGATTCCCATCCCAACAATGGGATTTCTGTCACGATAACCTCCCCACTCCGGTACACTGACAGGAAGATACTACCTGAACTACACGGTGATTTTCTACCATTTCAGGCAGGAAACGCACCAAGGGGAGGTACGCAGCTTCCACGGCACAGCAAAGGCAGGGTACAGACAGAAATACACACAGTAGTAACACGATGCTTTAGTTTGCCTTGAGGGTACATGCAAGAATCCTCTTTAATGGCTGCTTGTCACATGGCACAAGCAAGAACCCCTGACACCAGTTATCGCGAAAACAGGAAAGCCTTTGCCTTACCGTCAGAGGCTGAAAAGCTGCTACAGTTCAGGACTCTGCCCTCAATAGCTCCTAACACCAAGTAATGCCTCAGCAATACATCCTAATGCCAGTGGAAATGGATCTTTCCGATGGGGCGAGTGAAAGAAACAGCAGCTTTTGTTCAGTCGTGGCAGCACGGAACACGGCGGAGCAGGCATTTCCAGCAGAAGCATTTCCCTAGGGGCCGTGGGCAGGCTCTGAAGCACAGCGGGGCTCCAAGAAAGCGGCAGCAGGAACCCACACCCACTTCCCCACAGCTGGGTCCCGGCTGAGAGACCCTCCCCGGGACACGGAGGGCAGCCGGCCCTGCTTCATCTCAAAGCCTGGAAAAGGCAGCCTCTGTCGTGCCGGGGTGGGCGCCTCGTGGGAGGCCAAACTGGCACTGCTGACGCCCAGCTCGAGTGACTCGGGCTCCTCGCTGTCTTCCCCTACTCCCCAAAGAAATCCAGCACTATTTTCTGCTCACTAAGCCACACGGCCACAGTTCACAAATGCGAGGCTGAGAAAGACACACCACATCACCAAGGGAACAGAAAACATCGATACCGAAGGCAGGCGCTGGAACCCTGCTCGTTCAAGTCCTCAGCTCCCACAGCTCCCTGCAAAGCCGCCAACCACGCTGGGGGGAGATCACAAACCAGTAACAGGACCAACACAGACCTGTTGTTGAACATCCAGAGTTACACAAGCTTGTTCTACTCTCCTAGAAAAAGTAACATATTAATTTGACCATGCACAGAACTACCCTGAACAGGGAGGTTCCCTGTTTACTATAAACACAACCTTCCAGGTAATTCTCCATCGTTCCAGTGCAACGCTATGAGGAGGAACATGGCTGCTAACAGAAACACCTTTGCTTTTTTGAGCAGCAAGCCAGAGCCAATTTTAAATGTACTGTGGACTGGGGGTGACACCATTGCAGCAAAACACTAGAGCCCCCTCCTCTGACTGACAGCGAGGTACCACCTCACAGGCTCTGCTCAGCCCACATCAGAGTCACTCCTTTACAGGACATTCCCTTCTCTTCTTTGACCTCTGAAGTGAGGACATCCATCAGCCTCTGCAGATCATCAGTTACTGCTCTCACACCCTTAGAGGAATGACAAATCAGTACTTAAAAGATGGCCTTTATAGCACATGAATAAGAGCAAATTCTAACAGACTTAGTGCTGAAAAAGTTTCAGTACTTGGTAAAAACACTGCTCTGTGCAGTGCAGATTACTATCCAACACATGTGCTAATTCGTGACCATGCCCAAAAAGCTCTGAAATATGATCACTAACCTGTATGAAGTCTCACTGTTTTCTGCCTCCTCCTCCTTAGTCCATCTGATATAGTAATAGTATTCTTACCACTCAGTGTTTCTAGGAAGAGTCGGTCTTTTTATTAAAGTAACTGATGCAGTTGAAAGAAAAACACCCGTTTCCTGGCACAGCAGCACTTCCCACACCTTGTATCTCATCGCTATATTTACCACAGCACAAAGGAGGAGGTGGTTGCTCTCCAAAGACATTTTAATTCACCCACACTTACTACCTTGCCGAGACTTACCCTATTTAAGACAACCAGCTTGCACCTTCTGCTCCCACAGGTCTCATAGCAAAGGCAAAACCACCAAAAGCTAAAAGCACTTTTTTTCTTTTTCCTTTCAGACAGAGCTAAATGCGAACCTAGGCTGACTCTGACAGATCCTGGTGCTGCCCTGGACAAAGAGGTCTTACTGCTGTTGTCGGAAGACGCTGCCAGCTCCGTGTGGCAGAGGAAAGGAGACAAGTACTCTCCTTATTCTCCTATTTCACCATGACATTTAATTATCCAAATGAGATCTCCAACAGCTACGTGAACAGGAAATAAAAATCCAGGACAACCATAATGGCTTCTAAACACACGATGCAGCATTATTATTATTTTTACTCAGAGACTGTTAGCATACCTCTTGCTTTACACTAAATAAGCCCATTAGTATTAAACAAGCCCATCTGCTTCGAGCACAGATGTCTGCCTTCCCCTTCTCCCCCAATGTTGCATAAACAACTGCAGCCGGGCAGCTCTCCTCTCCCTGACGCACAGGGCAGGACTGTAAAACCCCACTGCACTCCACGGCCACCTCGCTGCCTGCAAGAGTTTAAAAGCAACTTTAGATAACAAAGGCACCGTCAGAGCGAGCAGACAGGGGGACACACCCCTAGGGCAGCAGCACCGCAGCCCAGGCCTGCCCGGGGGGCTTCCCTGGCGACCCACCCTCCTGTTCAGAGCAGCATCCCTCTGGCCTGGCAGCTCAGCCGCCTCCCAGAGGGTCCCTCTCTTCATAGAATCACAGAACAATTCAGGTTGGAAAAGACCCTTGGGATCACTGAGTCCAACCATTAACCCTACACTACAAGGTCACCCCTAAACCATATCCCCCAACACCCCATCTAAACGACACTTGAACACATCCAGGGATGGCGACTCAACTCCCTCCCTAGGCAGTCTGTTCCAGTGTCTGACCCCTCTTTCCGTGAAGAATTTCTTCCTAATGTCCAGCCTAAACTTGCCCTGTGGCAACTTGCAACGATTCCCCCTGGTTCTGTCCCTAATTACCTGTGAGAAGAGACCAGCACCAACCTCTCTACAACGATGTCTTCTTCCTCCTCCTCCGAAGCGCAGCCCTGACCGGCCTGCTCCCCACAGCAAGGGTCCCACGTCCCAGCCCTGCCCTACAACCCCCCCCTCCGCAACGCAGCCGCCGGGCT
>NW_009700914.1:0-313 GCF_000703405.1 Apaloderma vittatum
GGTCCCGGCGCATCCCGCGGTTGTTCTGCCCTGCCGCGGGGCGGAAGGCGAAGTGCTCACTAGAACTCACGGAAAGGGTTTTGCTTTTTAAAAATTTTTTATTATTTTTCTTTTTTTTCCTGCGAGGCTGAAGCCTCGTTGGGCGCCATCGTGTCAGTGCGAGCCCTCCCGGGTCCCGGCGGTTGATCCCGGGAGCGGCAGAGCGGGCGGGGGTCGGTTCTCACCTTCCGGACAACTCTTGGCAAACCTAAAAAATGCAACTAGAGATGCAGAAGGAGGCGGCTCAGGGAGTGCCCGGTTCGGCGGGGGGGTT
>NW_009700914.1:339-54953 GCF_000703405.1 Apaloderma vittatum
CGCTTGTCCTGAGCACGTTTTGTGACATTTGTGGTAGATTTTTATGCTCTGGCGTCTTCTTAGGTGTCTAATTTTTTATAAATTACTGTCTGTAAGGCCTAGTGGGGACAAGAACACCGCTGTTCCGTGTGCTTGCGTAGACATCTTTCCTTCCCTGGCCATCTCGGGGTATCATTGCTGGACTGGCAGCCCCCCGGCTCTGGTGTGTTCCCAACGGAGGTGGAAGGGTCGGCTCTGCTGGGCTGGTGCTCGGTTCTACAGAGCGATCCTTGGTAAAATTCGGTGGGTTTTGGGTGCTCTGAGAGGTTTCACCCGCCCACAGGTGGTGGCTGAGCGGGTCAGAAGTTCGTAAGCTCGTACCCAGGGAGGTGACCCAACTGTCGAGGAATTAGGTAGAAGTTATGTTGATAAGTGTGCTGGAAATAATGGGTCTTGTCATTCCATTGAGTGGCACTGTGTGTCGGAAGTTGCAGATGACTTTTGCTGCTGTAGTGAGTTATTTTGATGATGCTGTTCTAAAAGTAAATCAATGAGTGTTTTTGCTTCTCTAGACAGTCTTCGCATGGGGAACTGTGGTGGTGAACTCCTGTTTGCGTTACATTGCTAACAAGTTAGTTGTTGGAGTTCCTGAAATGCTCTTTTTGGCAAACATCCTTTCTTCAGAGCTGTTGTAGGGAGACTTCTTTTTCTGGATGTGTATGCCAGGGTCAGGATTTGATCTGTAATACCTTATAGCGCAGACTGGCTTCTCTGCAGAGTTCTTGGCTAGAAACAAGACAGCAAGGGTAAATGTTCTGAAGACCTGCAGCAAATCATTCTACCTTGCGTAAAGCCGTTGTAATTTTTTCACTTTGCCCAGTTTTATGTTTTACTTAGAGTGAAGGATGAAAATGTTATGGAAGAATTCGTTTGGAGGAGACTGTCGAATGTAACGGAATAAGATACTGCTCCATGCTTCGTTAGGTTTCTTTTTACTAACCTCAAACACTCAAGTAGCAAATTCAGATTGATCTAGTGAACGGATAGAAATGTGTTTGCTTGCAAGTCTTGCTGTTTCAGTTATCACCCTCTTTGGGTCTTTCCTGGGCTCTTCCAGGACATCTGAAACTCCTCAGCTGAAAACTAATGTGCCTTAAGTAATTTTTCTCATGTTGCAGTGCGATCTGTTCTGAAATAATTGCAGATTTGAAAAGGTGTAAGCTAAATGGAAGCCTGGAAGTGTTGGTTGTTAAAACACTCCCCGCCTTTTTGCTTTTTTTGCAGAAGCAGCAGAGAGTTATGGACGATTCTTCTGGGCAGATCAGCTTTAAGAGAACCAGTAAGTCCATGTGTTCTTCTGAACGGACTCTGGCCAAATGCAATTTCTACATTTCTGAATATTAGTGAAAATATGTTTTGCTGCCTTTCTGTCTTCCTCAGTGTGATTTTTTTTGTTCCTCTACCTCCACTACTTATTCATTCTTCCCCTCCTTGTTTATAGCTGCTTCATGAACTACCTGCAAGGGTGTCTGTGAAAAGGTGGCTCCATTTCTGGAGCGGACACAAGTGCTGCTTTCTAGACTGGCTGATCTGGTGTACTCATGAGGTGTACAGCCCGCTTCCTTATTTTCAGGGACGGAGCCCCTGCTTTCAGGATTTGCCCAGAGGTTGGAAATCCAAATGTTTCTGAACCCAGTCCATTGCCTCCTATTGCCTCTCCCTTCCCGTGATGAGGGGAGGCAGTGATCTGCCTTGTACAATAATGCCCCTTGAATCAGTCTGAATCATAGATGCTTGTCTTGTGTTGTTCCTGTCTCTTTGTGGTGGTGGAATTTCTTTGCTTCACTTAAATTTAACAAATCCAGTACTTGGCAGTGTATGTTGAGGAATCTGTTTAGTAGTATTTGGTTCTTTTCTTAGGCACAGATCGCGGCAGAATTGAACAAGCACTGGCAGAGATTGTTAGAGGGACTAGCGTACTATAAACCACCAAGGTATGGTAATTGCTTGATTTTAGAAAATAACCTTTAAAATGGGGTCCCCTGATAAATAGACAACTATATTGAATATTCCTCTCTGAAAATAGATTTTTACTGTCTTGGGTGAGTTAAGGTTTCAGGAGAGGAGTAGCAAGGGAAATCGCTTAATCCACATAACATTTTTGGGCATGAAATACAGACCAGAAGCAACAGCAGTTTCTGCTGCCGTTGCTGTTGTTAGATAGCTATTAACCCTTGCCGCTGCTGAGCTGCAGCAGTCATGTGCAAGTAGGTAGCCTGCGGAGAAGGGATAGTCATCCCAGAAAGATATCCACATTCCCTTATTAGAAAAGGTGGAATGAATGTAGCTTGCATTTATTATAGTAATAAGATTGTGGACAATGCTGAGTTTTATCTGGTGGGAAGGCTGCAGAATATTGTAAAAAATATTGAAAGGCCATTGAGGAAAAAGGAAACGTTCCATTTAAACCAATGAAACTGAGACATTTGAGATTAACCCTAATTAGCTAATTCCTTTGGATTGCTGCATTTTTTATGACTAAAATTTCTTTTTTATTTAGTACTGCTTCAGCAGAAAAAATAAAAGCTGATAAAGATGTAGCTGCTCCGCTGAAAGAGTTGGGTCTGAGGGTCAGCAAGTTCTTGGTGAGTGAAGGTGTTTTCTGATTATTTTTTACCCTTGCACTGGAATGCATTGTTACTGGGATTCTGGTGTTTAAGTAAGCTTCTTGGTGTTGAATACAGGCAAACTTAAGCTCCTGTCATTTCAAAATAATCTAAAGGGTGGTAGAAATACTTGTGGGGACTGTAGGTCAAAATTTTCAAAAGCAGTTAGTGACCTGGAGGTGCTTTGGGTTTTGTTTTTTTTTATTTTCTGGTTAACATCCCTTTCTGCTGCAAAGGGATTTCCAGCAGCAGTCACCCACTTTTAGTCTTTCTTGGGTTCTTCTGAGACATCTGAAAATGCTCAGCTGAAAACTGGTGTCCCGTGAATCAGTTGCCAGTATCGAAAACAGCATCTGTTTACCTGCCAGGTTATGTTCCTTCGAGCCAGAAAATTAGAATTCAGTGACGTTACTGAAGTAACTGTTACGCTCCTGTTGTTAAGTTAAACTGGGTACATCCAAGTGACATCAAAGCTTACATATTTTGCTTTAAACAGAAGTGCTGACTAAAGCAAGCATCTGCCTGATGCAGATGTTTTCTTTTGGCGTATTTTGGAAATTGCTTGTTTTGAAGAATATTTGCCTGAATGTTTGGAGAGAGTCTTCATCTTCAATGAGTTCAGTTGCCTTTTATTCATTTCAGAGCATCTCTTTCCTTTTTTTTCCAGGGTCTGGATGAAGAGCAGAGTGTGCAGTTGTTACAGTGTTATCTTCAAGATGATTACAGAGGAACAAGGGACTCCCTGAAGGTCCATAGCTCCCATTTATATTCTGTTTACACCACATCTTTTCTTAATACCAGTAGTTTGTTGATGCAAATGGTCACACACTTGTCTAAGTTCTGATTTGGAATTGGCTTTGTAGCTTTTCCCCTCTGAACCCGCAATGCTTTAAGGAAATGTGGTAGCAGATATCCAGGCCGAGCTTTCTAGTACCTCCTGCTCGAGTCTCTCTGCAGGAGCTCAGCTTCTCTCTCTGTTGCGGGAGTACAGGAAAGCTACAGATTTGTGAAGGCGAGTGAGTGGCGATGAAGAACACGTAAGTGGTTAAAAATGAGTATTTTGGCTTAGTGCTTTTGGAATCTGTTCTTTCCGAAAGAAATGAAGGAAAAATTGTCTTTTGTTTATTTCAGGTTTGGTGTTTGGTTTTTTATTATGAACATATATTTTGTCAGTAGGTGTTTCTCAGTGGATTTATTTTGTTGTGTTTTGCTTACAGACAGTTCTTCAGGATGAAAGGCAGAGTCAGGCTCTGATGCTGAAGGTTAGTCATTCCCATTTGTATTTTCTGTCGAAAAGATTTCCTGACAGAGAACCAACTTTATTTCAATGGATCCAGAAAATCTTGGAGTAATTGAAGTATTCTTTCAGTCAAAGAACAGATTTTAGAAGATGCTTCTGAAATAGAGGGATGAGTGTATGGATTTGAACAGTGTTAGCAGTTGCTACAGGAAGGAGATTTTAGGTTTAATATCAGGACATTTGACTGGGAAAATGTACCCGCCCTCATTTTCCAAACCTTGTAGTTTTGTGTATTGTGGTTTGAAGTGATAACATTGAAATGGAGACTAGTGACCATAGCTGACGAAGGATAATAAGGATGAGGAATGAGAGGTCTTCTCTCTCGGATTTTCCAAGTGTTCTCACTTAGCAGTGCAATTATAGACATGTCCCTGTGGGCATGTTTTATTGAGTTCTGTAAAGTTAATTAAGTGAGTTTGGTTTTTTTAGATAAAAACTACTTTATTGAAGCTCCATTTGTAGTAATGTTTGAGCACTACATATTCTTGTGATGAAGGCCTTGGCCGTGTACGGGAGAGGAAAGTGTGTGGGAGTTGGACACGATACCAAACTGGTATTGGTGATACTGTATATTCACAGCTTGCTGACTATTACTACGAAGAGAGGATTTGCATTCTGCGCTGTGTCCTCCACCTCCTCACTTACTTTCAGGATGAGAGGCACCCTTACACTGTGAGTACAGGAACTGTTTCCTGCCTGTGATATCCTAGAAATCTGTAAGGTTTGCAGTAATTGTCCACTTATGATTGTAGAAAGTACCTGAATGCACACGTGAGAAGTTTATTTATTTGTTTATTTAAGGCACAGTACTTCCAGTGTATTGAGAAGTTGGACAAGGAACTAGTTCCTAATTATCGGAAGCAGTTTGAAGCGCTATACAAAACAGAAGCTCCTACGTGGGAAACGCATGGAAATCTCATGGTATTTTGTTTCTTGCTATTATTTACCAAACTAAAAGGTCTCACCTTATATGTAATGTTTTGGAAAATGCGTATGTGTAGGTGCAGTTAAAAAGGATATTTCTTCTGGTCCAAGAAAAGTAAAAGTTGCTTTCTTTCTAACAGAACACGCTTTTGCTCAGAAGCAAAGTGTTGCATGGAACATACTGTTCCTTGTAATAAATCCACCGATAGCCCTAAGCTATCGGATCCGTTTTGGTGTAGTTGTTCGTAATGTCTCTGCATCAGCACGCTGCATTTGTAATGGCTCTTCTTGCCATCGCTACAAACCCCTGGCTACATACCCTTTTGAAATGCTTCAACACTTCTCAGTTTCTAACTGCTTTGACTGACCTGTGAGATTTGACGTCCGATGGTGGAACTTTTCCCTGTGCAGACAGAGCGTCAGGTTTCCCGTTGGTTTGTGCAATGCCTCCGTGAACAGTCCATGCTCTTGGAAGTCATCTTCCTCTACTATGCATACTTCGAAATGTCACCCGATGAACTTCTGGCATTTACAAAGATGTTCAGAGAACAGGGATTTGGCACTAGACAAACCAACAGGCATTTGGTGGATGAGAGCATGGATCACCTGGTGGATCGTATTGGGTAAGTATCATGTAGATTTGCAAAGTGAGTACAGAGTGAAACCGTTGGTTTCCCTCAGGGAAAAAGCATTTGTAATTCTTGTTGCTGCCTCTTAAAATCACCTCGATTTCAAGTTAAGCGTACTGCAATGAAGGCAAAATGGCTTTTCCTGTCACAGTGGAGGTTTGTGGCAAAATGAAGCTGTGGTTCTAAAGCAAAGAGGTATCCATATACTAACTTTTAATCTGCTGTGTAATCTTGTCTCTGGTAAGAACCACAATGAAGACATGGTGCCTCTCCTTAGATGATCCAGTGACAAAGTGAAATTGCTTCTTCACAGTCCTGTGCTGGTTGTCTGGCTGCTGCCTGCATGAAGGCTCCCGCTCTGACCTGTGGTGTTAACTGCGGTGCCTCGGTTCAAGCTGTTGTGGGTCTGCGTACAACTGGCAGCACCGTCTTCATTTTGCTGGGTGGAACGTAACCTGAGCCTGCGGGAAGGAAAATCCTGTGATGTGGCTGAGAGTTACAAAGGCAGAAAAGCTATTGTCAAATTTCAGTGGCTTTTTTTGTCAGGTCAACCAGAAATGGTAGTTCTGAAGATTTTAATCTACTATACTGGCATTTCAGGAAAAATTTGCAGCACCTGCTATTTCATGTAATTTCTTATTGCTTCAAAGAACAGCTGAACAAAAGCAAACGAGTTCATTATTTGACAACTTGTAGTTTAGCCCCCCACCACAATCCCTGAATTCTTAAGCAAAATTTCTGACCTACTTGTTTTTATTCTTTTCCTGCCTCTAGCTACTTCAGTGCTCTTATTCTGGTGGAAGGCATGGAAATCGACTCCCTCCATGAGCGTGCTTTGGACGACAGGACGGAGGAGCACAAGTTAGCCAACAGCGAGCGCATCCACCAGGTAAAGCACCAGCAGAGTAACCCCTCATCAGGCCTAATAACACAGAACTAACTGTGATCACCCAAGTGGGGCTGTTTAAAATTTGTGCCTGTAAGTTTCTGATCCTTGAGTTTATTGACCAAATTTAGGAACTACCATCCACGTAGCATTCTGAGTGAAATAAGAACAAAATAATTCCTCTTCCCCTTACATTTCCTTGGTTTTCCCAGCCCTTTCTCTAAAGAAAGATGTGTGCTAAGAAATAAGCATTGTGAAGTTTCCAGAAGGGAATGAAACAAAACATTTGCAGTGTCAGTGCTTTTAGGACAGAGAACATCTGAGGTGTCGAGGGTTAAGACTGGGCCAGCACTAAATGCTGACAGATACTCTCTAATCCCTCTCCCTCCCAAAATAGGAAGCAAAAGGGAATGAGACAGGGTGACTTACAGATTGGAAAGGAAAACTAAACATTTTTTATAAACGAATAATAGTGCTGATAGGGGAGTAATAATAAAATATATACAAAACTGATATCGAACCCGACTTCCACCCTAATAGCAATCCCCACTGGTGCTGCAGAGCAGACAGGCTCTGGGGGAGTTAGCACGAAGGCCCATCAGCTGTATGATTGCTGAGGATGAACTTCTTTTGGATCTCAGCTATTTTGCCTTTGTCTTGTGCCTGCACAGGAGATGGACAATCAGCTGCTGCAGTTAGGGGATGTCTCGCATCACGCTCCCGTGCTTTTGGCCTGGGCTCTGCTCCGTCACACTGTCAACCCGGAGGAGTCAGCAAACATTATCAGGAGGATGGGCAGCACTGCTATCCAGCTGAATGTTTTCCCATATCTGACAAAGCTTTTGCGATCGCTCAGCAGTGGGGGGAAGAATGTGAGTTTCTTATATACGTAAGCTCTTGAAAGTTTTTACCTGCTGCTGATGTAAAGATGTGATGGAAAGGTGATGATTCTGAAGCAATGCTCTTTCAAACTAAATCTGATTTTAAACAGAATATGCAGGAAAACATGTTTTATCATTTAATTTTCAGTGAAGATTAGTAATCAGGTTGCAATGAAACTGATTTTTATGCCCAAAGAATTAAAAAAAACCCCACCTTTTGTAAGTTGAGGAATTACATCTCTAATGGTCATGGCAAGATTTCTCATTGTGGTGAAATATTTTGTGTTAATTAGGAGCTTAACTAACGACTGCTTCCTCTTTTGCTGCCCCTCTGCTGCCTGCAGCAAGGATGTATGAAGAAGGCAGTTACTCAGATTGTGAAGCAGACTAAGTAGAGTTACACTATATTCTCTTATTCGTATTTTTTCCTGTAATGACCTCATGTATTCTTTCTTTCTTTCCAGTGTACTGCCAGCACGGCTTGTATGTGTATTTATGGACTTCTGTCCTTTGTCCTGACGTCGCTGGAATTACATACGCTGGGCAATCAGCAGGTAAGGCTCATCGCATCCATTACCTAGTTTAAAATAGCCTGATTCTAATTACTTTTATTAAATTGTAATCCTGCATTTGAGACCACAAACTTTATGTGACTTAGATCTAAAAGAGCGATTTGCTGGTTTCCCTGCTGCACTTACACAGTGCGGACTTGGTAAACATCTCTGCAGACTGGCTGATGAAAGAGCGTATTTTGCACATGAAGTCCAATGGATTTGAAACTAATTGTCGATTCCAAAGCAATGGAAATACATATGCCCTTCCCAAGTTTGAGAAGCCTTTGCACATGTAGTGAACATATTTGTCCTGGCCAGTCCATTCATAATAAGGAATGTGTGTTCGGGGTTTGGGTGTGTTGGGGGTTTCTTTCTGTTTCGACTAAAGGAAATACACATCTTGGCTAGTAAACATCGAAACTTAGATGTGGCAGAACTTTGTTTGGATTAAATCCCCCTGTGTAAAGTAGCATCTATTTTCTCCATCCTCTCTTCCTTTGAAGGACATAATTGATGCTGCATGTGAAGTCCTGGCAGCTTCCAGCATTCCTCAGCTCTTCTGGAAGACAGTGAGTGTGTTTGCAGCTTCTTTGACCTACCTTGCTTATAACTAAAACCTGATAAACGATCCCCTTTAAGGAAAGGAGCAGACTGATCGTATTTAGTTAGTTTCTAGGAGGGCTTGAGGAACTAGTGTTCAGTTTAATCTGTCTTTGATTTGCTTTTGCCCTTTCCTGCCTTTTAGGTACAGCCTTGGCTTTACTCTTGAAGGATACTGGAACAAGTTTTAATATAGGTGATAGTTTAAATGAGGGCTGGGGTTGCAAGGATTGAACTAACTGCTGGCAAAAGTGTCATGCTTTTTTTTTTGTTGTTACAGAATTAGGATGATGCATTACAGTCTTACTTCCTGCCTTGTACTTGCACACTGCCTCATGCTTTAGTCTGTGCAAGGACTGGAGTGATACTTTTGTGCATGATTATTATTAAATGTACAACTTGAAAAGGAACCGTATCCTTGTGCTATACTGAGACCATTTTAACTCTTTTTTTTTTTTTCTATAATAAGACATTTATTTTTTGTTTCAACCACTAGGAACCTACTGCAGGTCTGGGTATTATCCTGGACAGTGTGTGTGGGATGTTCCCTCATCTTCTTACTCCTCTCCTTCAGCTGCTCCAAGCCCTTGTGTCTGATAAATCTACTGCAAAAAAGGTACAGGATCTTGGCATTTGGGAGATGATTTATTTCAAGACAGATGAAATGCTGTGTGATAGTGCTTTATTACATGTGCTTATCTCAACTGTAGTCTTCAGTAACAGGCATTCAGCTTTTGTCAAAGAACAGGGAACGGGGCTCCTTTTTAGTCGTGTGCTGTTGCAGGACACTGTATTCTGGCTTTTACAAAACTTACCCACTCTAATGGCTGAAGATTGAGCTACTGACTAGTTTTTCAGCTTGTACTTTACTCATAAGAAGTTGCTGATTCATTAGATGGGACTTGTCTGGACATGTGGGCTGTCTAATAAGGTTTTGGTAGCATTGACATATTAGAAGAATATTGCACATGTCAAGAAAAATTGCCCGTTCCTAGAAACAACCCAGGCTCTTTGGCTCTGTTGCTTAAGCTCTCTCTGTGTGCAGGTGTACAGTTTCCTGGATAAAATGTCCTTCTATATCGAACTGTACAAGCATAAACCTCCCGATGTGATCTCTCATGAAGATGGCACTCTTTGGCGAAGACAGGCCCCAAAGCTGCTCTATCCTCTTGGTAAGGAAGCCACACTTAACCTTTTCTTATTGCAGTGCTTTGGGGAATCCAGTTCCTGATCTGGCTTCTAACTCGTGGGTAAATTTGTGACTTTTATTTCACCTACTTCTTTAATCTTTAGGACTAGGTCAAACAAATCTGCGGATACCTCAGGGAACAGTGGGCCAAGTGATGCTGGATGATCGAGCTTACCTGGTACGATGGGAGTATTCCTACAGCAGCTGGACACTGTTTACCTGTGAGATTGAGATGCTGCTCCATGTTGTATCGACAGCAGGTGAGACAGGCTGGGATTATAAAAGAGAATACATAATTGTTCATTGGTATCTATTTGAGGTTAGTAGTAGGATTGAGCATCTCTGAATACTTTTGAAAGAGCTTGGAATACTTTCCCAGAAACCTGTTTTTTAAAATTCACTGCAAAAGCACAAGAACATGTAGTGAGATGAGATAAATTTTCAATGGGGGGAGAGTTGAGATGAATGAAATAAATGTGTTTTGGCACGGAGAACGATTGTGGGGATGTGTGGGCAGCGTGAATGAGTATTGTTACAGATTTGATTACGGCTTAAGTATGATTTCGCATTCTAGTGTTAGTTTTCTTTATCCAGATGTGATTCAGCATTGCCAGAGGGTCAAGCCGATAATTGATCTGGTTCATAAAGTCATCAGCACTGATGTATCAATAGCAGATTGCCTTCTGCCCATCACGTCACGAATCTACATGCTCCTGCAGAGGTAAGTCCCTGACCAGCGTGGTGCCACTAACGACAGGGAAGGTACAATGAGCTGGAAGAGCAGCTAATTACTACTTTTGCCAAGAGCTTTGCAGGAAGCGTGTCTCGGTGCTTGAACTCCCTGAGACTGATGTTCAGTTCTTGCAGCTGTTCTGGCTACGCGCTGTTTGATGCTTTGATACAGCAGAACGGCCCCACTTGCACTTCTTCGCTGAATGTTGTGCAATTTTATTCATTTAAAGGCAGTTTTTTATTGGTAGCTGTACTTACATGAGGGGGAAATAAAACATATCATTAGCAGTAACTTCCAGGTATTAAAACAGTTGTACTTATTAACTTTCGTCTCAGTGTTAACTGCCTGGGAATTGATGTTCTGCTGCATAATTATTGTTTTCTGTAACAACCCGCTGACTTGCCAGCCTTGCCTCTTGCAGTAAATTGATCTGACTCGGTTGTGAGGGGGAGGTGGCAAGTCTAGACTGAAAGTGCAAACTGTCGTGTCTCTATCTGCTTAGATTTCGTACTTGTGTGCTTCAGTGAGAGAGAGACTTTTTGGTTAAAAAAACCAAACAGGTGTACAGGCTAGACCACAGGTGGCAGTGTATTTTATACATACTATTTCTCTTTCGTAGGCTAACAACTGTCATCTCTCCCCCTGTGGATGTTATTGCTTCTTGTGTCAATTGTTTGACAGTCCTGGCTGCTCGGATGCCAGCCAAGGTGAGGAAATGACCTGCTGGGTTTGAGAACTAGTAAATGTTTAGATGTGAATGAGAGGGAATATCTGCACTTTTTCTCTTGCAGGTTTGGACTGACCTTCACCATACGGGGTTCTTACCGTTTGTTGCCAACCCGGTGTCCAGTATGAATCATGTGATTAGGTAGTTATGATCTCCCCTCTGCATTTTTTTTTTTTCCTGGCTTAACACATTCATAACATGTCTTAAGAACTTTCTGCAAGTGGGAAATCTGTGCGTCTGACATCTCTCACTCATGTCAGAATCCTGCTGTTGATATAATCAACCCTCTTGGTCTTTCCACAGTGCAGAGGGAATGAATGCTGGCGGCTATGGAAACCTACTGATGGGCATAGAACAGCCCCAGGGCGAGTATGGCGTCACCATCTCCTTCCTGAACCTCATCACAACTCTGGTCCGGGTGAGTGCGTCTGCAATGATCTGTATGGGAACTGGGCTGTAAGCTGTTCTGACAGGAGAGTGAAATATGGTGGGTGACATTTCTGTGCTGCTCTTGGTGTTTCCTCTCTAATCTTATTCCTTGAAAAAAACATTTTGGTTTATCTGATCTACAGAAGAAGTTGCTTGCAAATCTGTGTCTCCGTGCATGATAGTTTTCTCACACTCTAAAGATATATGGCCTGTCTTTCTGCAAGAGGTCTCATGTCCTTTTAACCAGAAGGGGGACAAAAACATTTCTGCTTCCCCTAGGGACAACTTGGTAGCACCCAGAGCCAAGGACTCGTGCCCTGCATTGTGTTTGTCCTGAAGGAGATGTTACCAAATTACCACAAGTGGCGTTATAACTGTCATGGAGTGAGAGAGAAAATTGGTAAGGATGTTGAAGGGGAGAGAAGGTGGAGAAAGGGATGAAAAGGATCACCTGTCTTCTCGGACAGAATATGTGAATTTTTCCTCCTTTTCATCATACCCTTTCTAGCAGCCATTTGGGATTTGCTTTGCCCATCTGCTGGTATTTCTAAATGCTGTGATTTATTTGAAAATAACAGGAACTAGGCAACAGATCTTCCCAATAACTGAATAGTCCATTTCATCTCTGTTTCAGGATGCCTGATTCTGCAGTTGATCCATGCTATACTGAATTTATGCACTGAAATGGATCCTCGCAGTAGGTAAGAGAGGTGATAAATTCCAAATCTGTGCTAGCCTGCCTTTTGGTGCAGGACTCACTGTCATTTGGTTTTGGTTTTTGAATGCAAATGACTAGAAGAGAATTGGTGTTGTTCTGTGATACTGTGTTCAGCTCTTTTCTGTGTTACTGAGCACAGGAAGGGTAGAAAAATATTAGGAACAGAGACACCACATTGGTTTCTAGAAGACCTGGTGGAAAAAACCAGTGAAATATATTTCCTGAGGCAGACTGCCACCCACTTTGGTGCCTCTGCTCTGAAGAAAATAGAAAGGAGAATACTGCAGGGGTCAGTGGGGCTGTAGAAACTGAGGTTAGTTTGTTGTAGTTTTCAAAGTGCTAGGTGGGAAGATGCTGTGAGTGTTGCTCGTGGTGATGTCCTGTGCTGTCCGTGTCTCGCAGCAACGCCCCCAGCCTTCAGTCCTTGTGCGTCTTCAGCCTGGCCAACACTGAAGCAGGGCAGGCTGTGATCAACATCATGGGAATCGGTGTGGACACTATCGATATGGTAATGGCCTCCCAGTCTAGTAGGTGAGTGGTGTGTTTTCCTTTCAGTAGCATGAAGAAAGAAGCAAATGATATTCGAAATGTAGCAGTGACTTGGTTGCATTTACTGGGGGATTGGTGTAGCGGCTCGCTGTGGCAGCCTGCCTTGTGTTGTGTGGTCTGGAGAAACGAGGTGTGTTTGCTCCAGGTCCGTGTACTGTCTTTGCTCTACGCTCTCCGTTTCATGCACTTGTTTAGTTGTCTGTTTCTAAATTACATTTGGAGCATGCCCAGGGGTGTAAATGTGCTCAGTTTGTGTTTCAGCAACTTGTATGTGGTGACATGACTGAGTAAAAATGTCTTAGAACCCCTGATTGACAAAGTGTAGAATTTCCTCTTTGAACGTTGTGCAAATAATAAATGTCCGTCGTCAACCAGTTACTTACTTTGGTTTCTTTTTGGAAACACAGTGACGAGTCCCAAGGCCAAGGTCAGCTGCTGATCCAAACAGTTAAGCTCGCATTCTCCGTTACCAATAACGTCATCCGGTTGAAACCCCCCTCCAGTGTGGTCTCTCCATTAGAACAGGCACTTACTCAGCACGGTAGGTATTTCTTCTGGGCAGCAGTGCTTTTCTGTTGCTGGCAAATAGCATGTAGCTCACTACAAACAGTAGTTAAGACTTCAAGGCTCCAAAAAGTAATTTCTAGCGATGTGAAAAGGCCTGTTCTCCCTCTGTCCTGGGTTTGACTGGGTCAGAGTTAGTTTTCCCAAGAAGCTGGACTTAAACCATGACATCCTCCTCAGAGGCATTCTTCTCTGGGGTCACTTCTAAAGTTTTAAGCAAATGTGGCTGGTTGTTTGCTGCTTTGTAACAAGTCGGGTGTAATTACAGAATATAGTAAATCAGCTGCTGTTAGTACCTCTGGCTGGGCCCATGCCTTACTCTTTCAGAAGATTGACCTAGTTCTCACCTGCTGCTATGGAAATCATTATTTGGTAGATAGTTACATATTGTTGCAGGGGTTTTTGTCTCTGATTTTAATTGCGTTCTTTCCAGGTGCTCATGGAAATAATCTTATTGCGGTCTTGGCCAAATACATCTACCATAAGCATGACCCTGCACTTCCACGCCTGGCCATCCAGTTGCTCAAGCGCCTGGCCACGGTAAGATGAGACGCACACAAGTGCTTCTTTGCTTCTGGCCTTGTGACTATGGAAATTCTTTCAAGACAATTTCTTAACGCTTTTTTTTATCAGGGAGCTTTATACAAGTCAGTTGGAGGTGGTGAGAGCTGACAGCTGTAAGGCAGAGCACGTTAAAAGTCACTTAAAGGGCCCTTCAGTTCTTTAATGTAATCTTCTGCTGTTTCAAAAGTCATTTAACATCTCACTGAGAAGCTTCATGTGAGTTGGGTGTTTTCTGCAAAGTATTTGCATCTCTGGTTAACCTATACCCTCTTTTTTGAGCAGCTTTAGAAAGTCACACTCGTAAATGTAGTTCCTACACCTTCTTCACTGGAACTTTAACATCTTACTGTGAAGAAGATCCTATTTAAGTTTTCATTGGGAGCTTTCAACTTTGCATTTTAGGCTACTAAACTTCTGGGAATGTTCTTGCAGTTTTATTAAAGCACATAAATCCAGCTCTGAGTTTATTTATTTCAAGAAACGCTATTCCAAAACTGTTTTTCTCTTTTCCAGTTTTGTTGTAACCTTTGAGTAGTAGGGGAGGGATAGAGCAGAATTGGCAAAGAGGAAAATTTGGATCACTTTGCAAGTTTCTTCCCACTTAACTAAAACACCTTACTTTTGAGTTCCCTCACCTATGTTCATAGATTTAGTATCAAATGTTTTGGAGGTTCGGTTTGAAATGCAAATCACCTTTTATATAGACAAGAAGTGTTCTATAGAGTTTGGTTGTTTTTTCTCCTGATGTTTCTTTCCTTTTTCAGGTTGCTCCCATGTCTGTCTATGCCTGCCTTGGTAGTGATGCTGCTGCCATCCGTGATGCCTTCCTCACCCGCCTGCAGAGCAAGATCGAGGACATGCGGATTAAGGTCATGATACTGGAGTTCCTCACAGTTGCTGTGGAGACGCAACCTGGGCTCATTGAGCTGTTCCTCAACTTGGAAGTGAAGGATGGCAGCGATGGGTCAAAGGTAGAATAGCACATACTTGCCAGAGGACTCACTAGTCTTTAATTGTAGCGTTTGTGTAGTCTTACGGCACTTGTCTCTAAAAACTGATAGCTCTTTCATGTAATATGATGTGCTTAATGTCAAGCTTGTGTGTGCAATGAATGGATGTGTCTCTGTCTCAGTTCCAGTTTTCCCTATAACCAAAGAGAATCTTTCCCCAAGTTAACATCTACTGGGTCAGACCAAAGATCTGTGGCCCCCTCTTTTGACTTTGGCCATGGCCAGGTGGTGACAAAGCTAAAGACTGTGGTGCAACAGCCAATACTAGTTTTTCAGAATACCCACTCTTGTGTTACGACTTCATTCCTCGCGGTCTTATACAGAATATATGATGCATCATGTACTGAAGATGTATTTGGCTGTGTGATGTTCAAGTGGAATCGAACACGTCCTGTTTTAATAGCTGCCTGCATCGTGGTTGTGTGGCGATGTAACCTCTCTTATTTCCTTTTTCTTTAGGAATTCAGCTTAGGGGAGTGGAGTTGCCTCCAAGTAGTCTTAGAGCTGATAGACTCCAAACAACAGGAGAGGTACTGGTGCCCTCCCCTCTTGCACCGTGCTGCCATTGCCTTCCTGCACGCTCTATGGCAGGACCGTCGAGACAGCGCCATGCTAGTTCTGCGGACAAAGTGAGTTGTTGTTTTTCTACGATGCATTTTCCTTGCCTCCTCCTGAAATGCTTTTTCTTTGGTTTGCCAGACTTCTCGGGGACATTTGCATCTCAGTCTTTGTGTGCCATGGTAAGGGTATGCCTTGTGTGGGCTTTGAAATTAGTCTCTTGGGAAGGATGAAGAGAAGCTCCTATGTGCACGTTCAGAAGCAAATATATTTCTTTCTTTAATACAAAGTTTCTTTTATACAAAGCCATATAAGCTTGAATTTACAAAAACATATTTTCTATGAAGTTGAGAACAGTCAGAATGCTGCTAGGCATGTGGCATGGGGGAGATAACTTGCATTACTTCTGTATCTTTTAGGCCACAATTTTGGGAAAATCTAACCAGTCCCCTCTTTGGGACCCTTCCTCCGCCTTCAGAATCGTCAGAGGTGAGTTAGACCCAAACAAAATGAAGGTAGTTGTGTACTTCTCAGAGAAGATGTCTGAGTCACGCATGTGGCTCTTCCCTCTGCTTGCAGTTTTCTGAAAAGATGTCTGATCAAGTGGTTTAAACACAGGCAGGAGGTGAAGTGAATGCTTTCTGGCTTTGCAGAGACTGTACAGCCATGAGCTGTCTTTTGAAATTCTCTGCTCTTTATTCGCATATGAAACAAAAGTAGATGTTACTTAGCGTGTGCTGTAACACTTGCTCTTTGGAAGGCAGGCTCTCTGTAGTGTGTCCCGCTACACCACATGCTGTTTGGCCTAAGAAACTCCTTTTTTTTCAGACATAGCTGAGGCTGACTGCTATCCCAGAGGAATTAATTAGGTTCTTGTTATTATTCCTTTCTATGGGAGTTTTCCCCTCATAATGAAAGTCCTGCGCCCTCACACTCTGAGTGCCGCTGTGAACACAGCATTCTTCCCCTGCTCAGATGAGTAACTGTTGCTGTTGTGGGAGAGACAAGTCTCCTGCAAAACCAAATTATCAGTCACTGTAGGAATAAATCAGAATTCCACTTACCCAGCAGAGCTAGGTGCTCAGATTTTTCTTTTTTTTGTCTTTGTAGCTCAGTGTCTTGGATACCTGTGCCTTAATCATGAAAATCATCTGTTTGGAGATCTACTACGTTGTCAAGTGAGTCTTTGGTAGTCTCTTCCTTGCCCCTGTACTTTTTAATTATCTAAACTGTGTGTGTTAAATCTTGCTAGACCATGTAGGCTTTGAGGTTAAAAAGGACATGTAATCTTGTGAAAATGTGAGAGGAACAGTGATTTATAAACAAGTAACATGCACGCGTTTCCGATTCTTGCACACACCAATTGCAGAAAGAGATGTTGCAGCCTTTCTGCAGCCTGTAGGTGAGAATGTTAGTGTTTCCCTTGTATCCTGGAATGGGATTATACAGCATTTATTAAAACTAGTTGGGAACTAAGCTAAGTACACCTGCTGTACTGATTGCTGAATAACATTTTGGTAGTTTTCTACCATTCGTTTTGTTTTCCTAAACATAGCTGCCCTTTAATATTTTGAAAAGTCAGTATTAACTAAAATCGCTGCTTAAAAAAAATGAGAATTGTAAGTTTTCTTCAGGGATCATGTTTCTCCTTCCCATTTGGTGCAAAAAGTGGGATTCCCTGTGCAGGTCTAATGTGTGGAATAACCTTCCCTTGCAAGCTGTGTCCTTGGCTTTCCTACCTGCATCTCAGAAGAAGTGTATCTTCTGACCAGAGAATAAATGAAGATAACTTCTCCTCTTGATTTGGTCAGGGGCTCACTGGATCAGTCCCTGAAAGACACGCTGAAGAATTTCTCCACCAAAAAGCGCTTTGCCTATTGGTCGGAGTACGTGAAGTTACTGGCGTGTCACGTGGCAGAGATGGAGGATAGCACCTGCGCCTCCATGACAGAATATCAAATGCTCATCTCCGCCTGGCGGATGCTGCTGATCATCTCTACTAGCCATGTAAGAGCTGCCTTTTATCTTTCATGATAATCTCAGATTAATGTTTTGAATAATGCAACATCATTTTCTTGGGGCCAGCTAAACCACGATGAAGACTGGACTGAGCTTAGTGTCGATTCTGTGTATATCCTTGCAACACGAGTTGGCGCAAACATGCTACAAGGCGTTAGAGTGGGTGGTCTTTTGCTGTTTGGTCAAGATGAGCCTGTTTTCTGCCTGAGCAGAAGAGGGAGTCAGTACTTATTTTTTTACAGCAGTTCTGAAGTAGTTCTGTAATCCTGAAGAGATTTTGCTGAGTCAAGTGAGGCAGGGCTGTACCCTTAGGGGAATTAGTCATTGCCGACTTCTTGTCAGCTGTTTTTGTAATACCTCAATGTCTTCTGTAAAACTGCATCATTCAGCAGCTGTAAAATGTGGTGAATTCTTAAATTAACAAATTAAAACAGTTGGCTGGTGTTAGACTGCTAAGAAGGTGCATTTTTTGTTGTGCTTGATTGATCTCTGTCTTTGTGTGTCGTAGGCGGATATCATGCATCTGACTGATTCTGCAGTTCATCAGCAGTTGTTTCTGGATGTGCTGAATGGGACCAGAGTTTTGGTAGGTGGTACTTCCTGTCACTTCTTGAATTTTCCGGTTGCTCATCTTTTTTCTCCTATGAGGAATTCTATTTCTACAGCTTCTTGCCATCGTAGGTTTTTTTAGAACCTGTGAAATTGGGCTGAAACAAATTGTCTCTCCCTGAATTGATGAACTCCTTACAACTCTTTTGTGTGTGTCCTTCTTGGCATCACTGAGTGACCGTGTGGAGGGTGCCGACTCTGGTTCCCTCGGTGCTGCTGAGGAGGAGCAAAGCTGGTCATTCGGTGACAGTGCTTGGGCTGAGGATTTCTTAAGTGTTGGTACACGTGACTGTTGCAGCTGTAACTCTCACAGTATTTCTTCTCAGCTCCTAGTTCCCATGTCAGTATCGTGTCTGCACCTGGGGTCGATGCTGTGTACTCTTGTTCTGATCTTGCTCAAACAGTGGAAGAGGTGAGTGTTTTGTTTGGATAATTGTTAGTCACTGCCAAATATGAAAACTTGGGATGTTACGCTCAAGGGCTTTACTCTAGTGAGAGTCCCTTAGTGATTTGGGGAGGAAACTGAAGCCTTATAATAGAATTCTCTTTTGGGATGGCACATGACTGTAGGTTGTTGCTGAAATCTCTTGTAGGAGTACGTTTAGAGTTTTGCTTTTCGCTTGCTGGTGAAAAGCGCATCAATAAAGTTTCTGTGATAGTCAGTCCTGCATTCTCGCTGGGCTGTGCAATGTCTTTAGTGATATCCAGGTGGTGACTTAAACTTTACTTGGAAAAACTGCTTTTATGTGTGCGGATCGTATAACTTATGATCCACACAGCTCAGTCAAGCCAATATATTTATTGAGGGATCTTGTCTAATCTGAAGAGCTCTCCCTTTTTGTTGTCAGCGAGTTGGGTTCTGTGGATAAAATCATAAACTCCTTGACGCAGATTCTGGAGGGAGTACTACAGGCAGATCAGCAGATGATGGAGAAAACCAAAGCCAAAGTGTTCTCGGCTCTTATCACTGTTCTGCAAATGAAGGAAATGAAAGGTGAGGTGGTGTATGTATAAATGTGAAGAGCAGGGCTGCCATGGCTGTTTTCCCGTCTGTTTTCTTTCCCCAGCAGTAACCCGGGAGTTTGGTAGTTGGACAGAGACAAGACAGGGTTCCCATGCCTGTTTAGAAACAGCTCAGCAGGTGTGGGAAGGACACCCGGGTAATGCCGTCTAGCAGAGTGACTGCAGAGCTTAGATTCTGATGTGGATTTCTAGTTAGAGACAACAAAAGACCCGAACACAAGAAAGTCTTCTGAGACTGCAATTTTTTACAAACCAAAGAAACTAGTCTGGTCATTACCTCTGTTGCTTGCGGGGCATCTTCCATTGCAGTGGCAATGGAAGACCTTCAGTGCAATCTGAGAGGTGTTAACCTGTACAAGTCACACGGCGGCAACTGTGATGTTGAGAAATGTGCCAGCTCACCTTGTTGAGTGTTCCTTGTGCCACTGCCCGGGCTCTGCAAGCCCATATATTTTGGCAAATAAATAGGAAGCGGAGGATTGAGTTGTGTTTATGTGTTTTGCTTTGCTGTTGAATTTAAGTTTCCAGTCATGCTAGTAAAAGGTAATGCAATTTACTAATGGTTTTGATAAGAATGCAACTTTTATATGGATTTACAGAACATAGACTACATGGGCCAGTACCAGCAACCTGGAAATGCAATGAGCAGTTAGAAACTTCTTGGTAAAACAACAGATGACCATCTAATCTCTTACTATATCTTTCTAGACTTAATCATCTAGCTTAGTCACAGTTCTGTTTTGTCAGTTTTGAAATGAAAATAGAATAAATACTAACTCCCAAGAAACGTGTCCCAGTGATGTTACCAGTTAAACTGGAAAGCCAAGTACAAGGACCGTGTGTTGAGTGTTGCCTGTTCTGTGTGTGCCGCAGTGAACGAGATCCCGCAGTACTCGCAGCTGGTGCTGAGCGTGTGTGAGACGCTCCAGGATGAGGTCGTTGCGCTCTTCGATCAGACTCGACACAGCCTGACCTTGGGAGATGCTACAGATGACAAGGACAGCATGGAAACAGATGATGCCTCCCGAGTTAAACACAAGGACCAGCGAGATGGGGTAAAAGACCTGTTGATCTTCTTTGCAGCCATGTTTTTTCTCTGTAGACAAGTGCCGTGTGTGTCTGGAACAGCTTGCCCTTGCAGCCTGCTGCCTTCAAAGGAAGTGTTGGCAGTTTCTAGTTCAGAATTACTCCGCGTCTTTTTGGCACACGTCAGACTGGGAAGTTGGCTGTCTCTCCCTCTCTTTCAGATCTGTCCTCAAAAGTATTGTCCTGATTGCTAATGCAGTGAGGAAGTGCACGGAGTGTGATGTGTGGGATACTGTGTGCCTTAATTTATGATTCTGAGAATGATTGAACTTTAGATCGCGTTAGGAAATGCTTTTAAGATTTTCTAGGTCCCCTGTCAAGCCTATACCTCGTTCTCCTTTCCTTTTTGCTGCAGGTGTGTGTTCTGGGTCTGCATCTGGCTAAAGAGCTCTGTGAGGCTGATGATGATGGGGACTACTGGCTGCAGATTACGAGGAAAGTCCCTGTGCTTCCTACTATCTTTGCCGCGTTGGAGATCAGCCTGCGAGTTAAACAAAACCTTCACTTCACAGAGGCCACGCTGCATTTACTGCTGACCTTAGCGAGGACTCAGCAGGTGAGAGATGCGGAGAAGTGAGAGCGTACAGCTGTGCATTTTTTAATAGGAACCATATATCTCATTATTCTGTCTGCGATGCAGTTGAACAGTGATCTGTAGGTGAAGGGGTTTTTAGAGGCTGGCAAGCTGTAGGACCGGTGAGTACGCTCGCCCAGTTTGCCTTGTTCTTCTCAGTAAGGGGATGTCTCGGGTGGAATAGCTGAGCCAGGCAGAGCAGACCTGTAAGCACGCACTTTTGCTTAATGTATTCTGCAATGAAATCACACACCCCCAGTTAAAAGAGATTTAAGTGTTGCTTTCTCATTAGTTGCAATAAAGTAGTATTTATCAATTACAAATTCAATTCTGTGTGAGGCTTTAGGTGAAAGCAATGTTGTTGCAAAGCGAGCCCCTTTCAGAGATCATGTATGTACCAAACAAGCTGATACCCAAGTGAAATTCATAGTACGGTTCGGCAGGTTAGATTTCACTGGAAGAGCAGTGTTGCTTTTCTTGATATTGAGTTTTTAACAACGTAGAAGTGTGTGTAGATGAAGGTTCTCTAATAGAGTGGTGACAATGAAAAGAACGGGATTATCTTATGCAAAATAAGTCTCTTTACTGTGAGAGAGCAGAGACACGTGCAGATTTTGACAGTAGCTTGTTCTTTGTCTTGAAGGGAGCCGCAGCGGTGGCTGGTGCTGGTGTCACACAGAGTGTCTGCCTGCCCCTCTTGAGCGTGTACCAGCTCAGCAGTAACGGAGCCATTCAGGTAGGTGCTACCTACTTCTGGATGGGGATACGCCAGGAAAGTGTGCCAGGCCCTGCCACGCAGGCTGGAGCAGAGCTCACCTGGTCTGGGAAGGACAGCAGCTGCCCCAGCCACACTGGGCAGCAGTGTAGATAAATCATTTGGTTTTGTTTCTTATTTGTTCAGACATCTGCTTCATCTCGAAAGTCTCTGGATGCCCCCTCCTGGCCTGGGGTCTATCGTCTCTCCATGTCGCTGATGGAGCGCCTTCTGAAAACCCTCAGGTACAACTTCCTGACGGAGGCGCTGGACTTTGTTGGTGTCCATCAAGAGAGGATTCTTCAGGTACGTCACATACTCCTCCTGTGATGCTTCACTTGGCTTCTGTGCGGCAGTAGCACTGGAAACACGTCAGAAAGTGCGGAAGCATTGAAAAGACGCTTCTGCCTCAGAAAGATTTACACTGGCAGTAGCAGTGTGAGAAGGACAGAACATACAAGCTGCTCAGGCAGGGATGATGGTTATGGCACTTGTTAGAGCTGGGCAGTCGCTGTCAGTTCATCCTGTTTACTCTTGGGATTATAACTTTGCTACGGGTGTTTTTCTTATGCCTACTCAACACGGTAGCCAAAATGAGTGTGATGGGTTTGTGGCTGTCTGCTCTGGGAAGTGTGAGCTTCTTGGAGGTGGCTTCTGCTCAGCCTTGCTCAGATGTCATAAATGTTGTGGTTGGGGTTCAATCACTGTTTGGGTCAGCAAGCTCTCATGTCCAGCCATATGGAAATAGCTGGACTGGCTGGGTTGTGTCGGTGCAGACCTGCTGAAGACTCCCATTTGTACACACGTGCTGAATTCCCTGTTTATAAGCCTGCTCCTGGGACAAAGAGCTGTCTTCTCATATGGCAGCACAGCTTGTGAAAAGCACATAAAGTGCTCTGAGTCTGACCCATGGGCTGTGTGACTGTGCTCATGAATGCATTTTCTGTCCATAAGGGCAGATCCTCTTCATCCTTTAGCTTTTTCTTCTAGAGCACGGAATGGGCTTTTTATGATTTAACTGTAATAGCCTTGATTTAATTTGTCCTTTCCAGTGCCTGAATGCAGTACGGACAGTACAGAGCTTGGCCTGTCTGGAAGAGGCTGATCACACCGTTGGCTTCATTCTTCAGCTCTCAAATTTCACAAAGGAGTGGCATTTCCACCTGCCACAGCTTATGAGGGATATGCAGGTAGGAATCAAGATGCCACTGTGGATAGCATGTTGCTTTGAAGCTCAGGGATTTGCCTGTGTTGAGAGAAAATAGCATTATATCGTATTTTTATTGCTGCTCTTTCAGTAGGAACTATTGCTGAGGTCATTTAAATGTCTCTTTTGTCAGTACCGTGTCTTAATTGAAGGAGGAAAGATAACTTGGGGACAGACACATGGTACCTTGGGAAAATGACTTGGGGCGTTCGATGTCTTGCTCTGAGTTCTCGGTGCCAGGTGACTCCGAGAAAATACTGGCAGATCAAGAGACTATGTTCATCCTTTAGATCACAAGTGTTGTGTTGCACTAGATTTTCTAGCTTCTGCCAATGGTTGTAAATAGATGGGGTTTGAGCTTTTCAGAAATTTCTCTCTTGCTTTATTTCAGGTGAATCTGTGTTACCTGTGTCAGGCCTGTACCTCCCTCCTGCACAGCCGTAAAATGCTCCAGCACTACCTGCAGGTGAGGATGGGGACTGGAAGCTGAGCTGTTGGGAGTGTTGCATGCCCGTGCTCCCTGTTAAAAGGCAAATTTTATTCAATATCCAGGCTCTTGGATATTGAATTGATTGTTGTTAGTCCTAGTGGTGATAATTGACAATCATCAATAGTGGGGATTTGCATTTCTACACAGCGAAAAAATGTGCAAAGAGTAGTCGGGGCTCTACTCTTTCTGGACTGTGTAAAGCCAGACCTAGGGAAACAGCAGCCGTTGTTTGAATGGTGCTGTTATTTTGTAGCTGCCTACACTGCAGCAAGAAGGCTGCGTCGCTGTAATATTCTGTAGTGCCAGTAATTAAGCTGCTGTTGACCTGGTGTCCTTGGTCTGATTTGATTTGTTCAAGAGAGACAGGTTCTGTTCTTGGGGAGTCCTTAGATTCGTGAGGTGGAGATGATGCATTGCTACTGATGTGTTGCTATTCCAGCATGGCTAAGGCTTGGTGTGGTGATTAGAGATTCTTTTTCGGGAATGTGGAATCTAAATAGCCTCTGCAGCTGCCTCCCTGCAATGCAGTGCTCCCCTGGTGCACACGAAGCGTAGATTCTCCTGCTTCTAGCAGGTGACAGGCTTTGGGTGCCTTATTTCCTCATTCGTTTTGGTCATAGCTTTTTGTCTCCCCCCGCAAAGTATTCATCTTAATGCAAAGTAATCGTGTCTGTATTCAAGCCTTTCTTTTTTCTTTCTCCGCAGACAAAAAATGGTGATGCTCTTCCATCAAGTGTGACTCCACGAGTGCAGCGAAATCCCCAAGCCTCCTCCAAACATCCCAGTCCCGAGTCAGAGGCAGCAGAGCAGAAAGCACTGCTCACGGTGCAGTACAGCCTCCTGAAAATCCTCAGCAAATCTCTTGCCGCCCTGCGCCATTTCACCCCTGATGTCTGCCAGATCCTCCTCGATCAGGTAGAGAAAGAGGAGGGGGGCTGCTCCCTGAAGGGGGGAGTTTCCAGCATCTGAAGGGATGTTCTGGGTCTGTGTAGTGAGGCACAGCCTGTCCTGCTTGAGACAGTGACCCCACCACGCATCTGTCCGCTGTTGTGCCGCACAAAGCAGGGAGGCAGGACACAAGGAACTCCCGTGAGGATTTGGGCAGTGAGCGGCTTGGCTGAGCGTTTGTGTGACCTGCTCAGTGCTGTGTTCGTGTAACTGTTGGAGCAGGCTGGTAACGCAGCTGAGTTTGTGTCCTCAGCCATGGTGCTCTTGAGAAAACCTCCCGCCTCCAGGTACATGCACCCGAGTGTTTGAAAGCGGTCTGGAAACAGTCATGACCTGAGCTTGCCACTTGGTGGCAAACTGTACGGCTTGGGAGTTGGAGGCGGTTCCTTCATGTCAGGAGAGCCATAAAGCCTGACTGTGCAGTACAGAACGCTCTCTGCTGCTCTGTCTGTAGGCTTGAGATTTGGGCAATAGTCTCAGCGCTTCTGGTGCTCCATACAAAAAGCACAGTAGGTTTTTCTGTTACTGTGATGACAGCGTGCTCAGAGCCTCAGAGGCCACTCACTCCTCTTCCTTCCTCTCCACAGTCACTGGACCTTGCAGAGTACAACGTGCTCTTCGTTTTGAGTTTCACCACACCAGCCTTTGATTCAGATGTTGCACCTTCCTTTGGGACCCTCCTCGCCACAGTCAACGTGGCCCTTAACATGCTGGGAGAGGTACTGGCCATCTCTCTGTGTGGGAGAACGCAGCAGTTCAGTGATCTTGGACCACTCGTTCAGCTGCTGTTTTGAAGAGTAGGAGTATCTTCTCTTTTGCATCTCCTGTCTCTAATGCCTCTCTCTTCTCCCCTCTCAGCTGGATAAGAAGAAGGAACCTTTCCCTCAGGCTGCAGGGCTCAATATGCAAGAGGGAACCAAAACCCTCAAGTAAGTTCCAAGCTGTTTGATTTAGTCATGGCCAGGAAGCAGAACCTAGTGCTTCTCAGAGGAGAGCTGAAGTTTACAGGCACGTGTGTAGCTTCAGAGCTGTCCACTCTGAACCCAAGGAGTTCTGCCAGCCCATCAGCAGCTCTCCAAGCAGGGCTTTTTTTGGGGAAGCTGTATGAAGCCCTCCCAGCCTAAGATGAAGTGTAGCGATTTGTTTGCTGCTTATTTATCAGTACTTTTAGATCAGACTTTTGTGATGGCCAGCAGGAGTTTCTGCTCTGCCGACCATAGCTTTTGGGTATCACTGCTTGAGCAGAACGTGAGCGCTAACAGCGTTCCCTCCTACGTACCCTGTGTGTTTGGTCTTTTCTAAGAATATTTGACCTTGAAACCTTTTGGGCTCCTGCTGATGTGTGTTTCTTTGCACAGGTCTCTGCTCATGTTTACAATGGAGAACTGTTTCTACCTGCTCATCTCCCAGGCTGTCCGGTACCTGAGAGACCCAGCCGTGCACCCCCGGGATAAGCAGCGGATGAAACAGGAGCTCAGCTCTGAGCTGGTAAGCAGCTTGTACCGTCCTTTCTCGCTGTTCAGTGTAAGTAAGCCTTGTGGGAGAAGGTCATTTGTCTCTTGCTGCCCAGCAGAGCCCGTTCCCCTGCATGAGTTGACAGCCTTGGGTGTCTTGGGCTGTGTGTGCTGGTGCCTGTTCCTCTGCCACCAGCACCTTGTTTGGGGAGGGAGAGGGACACATGTTTGGAAGAGGCTGACTTGCTACATGCTTCTCATTTCAGAGTACACTGCTCTCCAGCCTGTCTCGTTACTTCCGCCGTGGTGGTCCCTCTTCACCTGCCACTGGGGTTCTTCCCTCTCCCCAAGGAAAGTCTGCCTCTAAGCTGGGTCCCGAGGGGCAGGAGCCTTTGTTTCAGCTCGTGCAGGCCTTTGTCCGGCATGTGCAGAGATAGATTCTGTCCTGCCCCTGCCTCCCTTTTCAGGACTGGCGGCAGAATGATTCACATCCACTGCAGAAGGCATCATCTTTGGCAGAGCTCGAAACAAGGACCGGGAAAGGGAGGGAGGCCTGGTGTGGGCAGTGGTGTAAACCGAGCTGTAACATCAGCAGCAAGATCCCGTTGACCTCTCGCAACCCAGTAGCAGAGTGAATGTAAGGAAAGCCGAGAGGCAGTTCTTCGGTGATCAGCCCACGTGCGCGGCCCGCTTGCTCCATCTGCTAGAGTGTCTTGGCCGGGTACGTGTGCTGAACAGTCAAAACCTTTATTTTTATAGCTTGTACCTCAGCTGGGAAAGCTGTGGCTGGATGGAGAGAGGAGAAAAACTTTCCGCTGGGCATTAACTCTGCTCTTACCACAAGGTGCAATCTGCCTCTCCCTCGCAGTCAGAGTTCGGTTAAGGCACAACCAAGGGATCAGCCAGCAATTCAGAGACCATCTTTCTACTGCTATTTTTGTACTGAGTGGTTCAAGGCAAGACAGTGTATGTGTGCTCACGCCTTCCCTTCACCCCGCAGTCTGTGTGTCGTGAGTGGTTCTGAAGAGCAAGGCCTCATTCGAGATTTTTAAGTCAAAATTCCATTGCTCCAGTCTTGCAGTTTTTTGTAACTGTGCCCTATTTATACTGATATTAAAACCTTTATAGACAGCAGCTGGGTGCGTGGGTTTGTACTGGACACGGCAGCCTCCAGCCCGGATTCTCTATCTTCCACATAGTGGTTCTGCTGGGCTGAAGTCCAGGCGAACTGATGCGAGTTGTGGCTTGTGAGTGACAACCCAGACACCCTTGGAAGAGATGAGTGTCAACGGTTGGTTCCCTCAGCTTTCCCACACCCACTCCCTTTCTCTTACTCTCACGTTGGGGAACTCGTGGGAGGTTTTAAATGAGCATCACTATAAAATACTACTCGGGAAGGATTCTCCTGCACATGATGGTGGGGACCACGCGCACAGATTACTCTGCACGGGTCCAAGCTGCTCCTGGTCTGTCGCAGCAGCAGGGGAGGGCGTGGGTTCAAGCGAGACGAAAGGCACTGGCTGCAGTGAAGTTGCATCGTGCAAGCAGGTGAACAAACACTTTTAAGGTTCTAAGGCTCAGTGTGTGATGGAGACAGTAAGAGAAGGTCAGTGATCATTTCTTAAAGTTTGAAATCTCCACAGACTCTTCTAAGGTAAGAAATCAAATTTCAGTGTAGCTGTGAGCTGATAACCTACCAGTTCTTTTGTAAAGAGACGCTTGATTGCTTTGCCCGTCAGAACCTTTTTAATCTGAATGATTTTAAGAGACGTAGAGTGAGAAAGGTAGATTATCTTACTTTCAGGGTTATTTCTTTTTCCTTGTAAGGTTAAGTGATTGTGATATTCTAGCCCATTTCTTTTGTCTAGTTTTACCTGCCTTGGAGGCTTTGGAACTAGCAGGCTGGAGCAAAGTGATCTTAAAGTAGAAGGCAGAGGGGCTCGATTACCGTCCAAAAGCCGAGGTGAGCTGTGCTGACAGGGAGGGAGGTGTGAGTGTCCCAAACCTGGGCGGGTTTAGGTGAGGTTCCCTGTTGTAGCCATTAACACTTTCTGCCAGAGGGCAGCCATGGGTGCAGACCTGGAGACTGGAAGGTGAAAAACTGCGCAGAGAGGATTGGAAATTGGTGATGGGTACCTGTGGGCAGTGGAAGTAAAGCCAGAGTCTGCTACCTCAGTAGTGCTTGGGGCTGTTATTTGATAGCTCTGGTGGGTGTCTTCCCTTTTGTTACAGCTTTTGAGGTTACACGTCATGCTAATCACTTGTTCTGCGTGGGTAGAATGAGACTTGAGGGAGAAGTAATACATTCTTTTAGGTATTTACTTGCAGGAGTCTTTGGTGCCAGGTAGCAAAGAGTAGTGGATGCTTGTTGGTTACACCGGTGTTTTAGAGCTGTAGCTTCACTTTGAACAGCAGCATTTCAGCTCCAAAGTGGACCTTTACCTGTCCCTCAGCCACAGAGGGGCACGGAACAGCCTCCAGCCAGGGGTGCCTCACCCTGACATCTGCAAATACACAGCCTGAGGGTGTCATCCTCCTGTGGAGCCCGTTAGAAGTAGCGACAGATTTTGCCTGTGGTTTTCTAATGCAGAGGGAAGGGAGTGCTGCTGCCAGGAGGAGACTTCCTTCTGGCTGTTCTGAGGGAAGAGGGACACCATTTTCCGCATCCTTAAGCTGCTGCTGCTTTTGCTAAACCTGTTCATCCTCTTTTTTTTTTTTTTTTAATGCAGCAGGGATGGAAATAAGAGGGGAACAGGGATGTTGGGGCCTGAGGGGAAGGTGTATGTATGGAAGCTGGAAGGGAAATAGGCAAGGGCAGGTCTATAAAAGGGTAGAACTGTGGTAGCGGTAATCATGGCAATGGTAAAACAAACTAAAACAATAACTCAATTTGATTTTCCCCATTCCCTTTCATTTAACTAGAAAAACAGCATTATTGCTATGCTATGGAGCATTTCAACAGCTGCTTTTCCCAGGAGTTCTTTCCAAGCTGGGGACTAGGGACAAGGCTTTGGGCTTTTAGATTAGCTGCAAATGTAGTTTCCATAACAACAAGAGAAGTCTTGGATCTAGAATAGCATTTCCAGTCTCTCAGCAGCTGAAGTCATATTGCTGCCCTATTTCCACTTCAGCTTAAGGAGGAGCTGTTGTTTCTTAGAGTTCCTGAATGTGTAGTACAACTGATGCGTCATCTGGGAAAGGAACTGCAAGACATCCACAACCTGAAGGCATGTTGAGAGTTTGAGCTGGGACAAGGAAGGGTTAGCAGCTCGGGTTTGCTTTCATGCTCAGCTTCCAGGGCTGGGGGAGCAGAGCGGCACAGCTCCCTCCCGAGCTGCCTCCCTTTGCCCTCCTGCCAGTGCTGCTTGTCCCTCCAGCCAGGGCAGCCCCAAACCCACACGAGACGCGGAGGCAGGAGGTCAGGCAGTTTGTTTATTGGCAAATAAGTGCTGAAAATTCATGAGCCCTACATACACAGGTGCTCCGTGCCCTGTTACATTAGAGTGGTCACGATACCATTGGGGAAAGTGCAAAAGATCAATAAACAAGCAAAGTTGGTTCTGACATACCGAGAGGAAGGTTGTGAACAGAAAGCTTGGTGCAGGTGAGTTTCTTTTCCATCAGACTTGAGTGAAAAACTCGTTACACAGCAGCAGAAGTCCTGTAGTCAAGCTCTAGTTAAAAAAAGCTCATTATAGGATTAGAAGGCAGACACACCTGAGCACTCCCTTTGAGCTAAACCACCACATACATCAAGGCCAGCCTGGAGTGTTTAGTGTGTGTATGGTCAAGATACTTTTATCAAATTTTGGGGTATTTGAGATAACAGCAAGCGGGACTATCCCTTACTGGACTAAGATGCACCAAGTCTGTTCACTGCCGAGACGGGAGAGGAAGCATTGGTTAAATCAGTGATCTAGGGCGAAAATCAAGTCAGGCTAAAACATGCCTGGAACAGACACACAGAAAGAAACACCTGGACAATTAACACAGGGAGCGAAGCTTGTAAAAAGGCTTGTAAACTTTGCAGTCCAAGAGCAGTTTCTCAGAGGAAATGCAAGCAAGATGCATGGTCCCTTGCAGTGAGGTTCAATTTTCAACATACAGGCCCTATGTCACTAGGCTGGTCTTCACAAAAAAAATTTCGTTCCAGCTTGAGAGGACAGTTCCAGATGGAGGCTGTCAGGCACCAGAACACTAAGCGTGGCTCTTGGGGAGCATCGCTGCTCTCCCACAGGTGAACACGGTGGGTAGGTGTAACAGGCTCTTGCTTCTTAAATACGGCTTCCTTGCCTTAAGAGCTGGGACATGTCAGAGGGTTTGTGTGGGACACTTCCCCACCAGAATGCTTGATGGTTTGACTTAGGCAATTCTACTGCTGGAGAAGAGAGAGGACAGGAGGGGCAGACAGGCACTAACCCACACCAGACACAAGAGAAGTGTAACTTAAACTTGGTGAGTAGCTGCTGAGAGAGACAGCTCGCTGGCCCTGGGAAAGCCACTGCGATAAACGAGACTAGGGTAGGGTAGAAAAAGTAATCAAGGAATCTCATGCCATCAAGGCTAACCTCAAAGCAGGCTGGACTGGTAGGGAACAAACTCAGTGTCGGGTGCCATCAGCCCTTTCCCAAACCCTACCGTAACAGTTTTACCACTTCTTCCCCACAATTCCCACATTAGCAATGGAGTGTGTCGATCCTGAAGACAGCAATGGTCTCGGATGAAGAAATCCGCATTAGAAGTGCCAGGAGATGAGGGGTGCATTCTGCTTGTACATTCTTCTTCCTGGAGACATTTAACTTAACAGTTCCAAGTAAGTGACAGGAACTTTCCCTTTCTGGTTCCCTCTTTCCCCTATGAGCCAGTCTGGATCCATGCCTGGCAGGCTGTACACAGTGATCATCTGGGGAGAGAAGACGGCATTAGACGGGACCTCACTCTGCAGACACAGCCGAGAAGGTCAGTCAGATGGGTACTGAAAGAGCAATAATTCCTGAGGTTCATTTAGCCCTTTCCCCAGACCTATCTGCAGCATTAACAGAGGAGCTACAGCCATCTGCCCAGTGACGTCCCTGTTGCTTTTTCATTCTTCAGAATTTTCATTCTCTAGATTGAGTATTTTGACATACAGGGTGGCATGATATTGCTATGTCATCCCTTCTGAATACAAAAGTTTGGTCTAGTGAACAAAAGAGTTTGCAACTTGTTCAATTTCCCTTTTTCTTCTCAGCATGATTAGAGCAGGCCTCCAGCCAGCAGCTTATCCCTTTGCTCTCAGATGTGGCAGCTATATTTGAGGGTAACAGTGAAGTTCCTAAGTATTGTGGTATTTTGTTAGTTGGGTACAGCTGGACTCCAACAGGCACAGAAGAGATTTTTAGGGTGATGTTCTTAAATAGCAAACAGCCATGAGCACAAGCTCCCTGCAAGTCAGTGGATACTAGTGTCAAGGAAAAGGTTCCATTAATTCCATAAAACGGGGGTTTAGGGGCAGGAAAAGGAACCAAGACCTTGCTGAGCATGCAACAGGCTGGCGGGCAGTGACAGCAAAATTCAGCGCAATGGAAAGCTACCAACCTCATCTGCAAGAAGTGCCAGCTCAGTGCTGTCAGCTGCTTCATAATCATAGAGGACTCTGGCCTTCCGTGTCCCACTGGCAGGAGGCTTGACTTCGTTGGGGTTCAGTACACTCTCTGCCACGGTGTTAGGCACCCCAACAATGGTGGGCACAACCGGAATAGTAGGCACAGCCGGGAGCGTGGCAGCAGCAACAGCTGGAGGAGAGGTAGCAGCTGCGGGAGCAGATGTGGATTCTGCGTTGCCTACGAATGTGCCTGAAAATCTTACACAGGAGGGGGGGGAAAAAGCAGAGTTCAGTAAGGCTCTAGTATGAGGAACCAAGAAAGAGCTCTTCCTTTCAGTAGTTACACTGCAAAGATGACGCTCAAGAGTTCCAGGTAACAGCCATAACAGATCTACGCTGCCCTTCGAGTAGGGAAATGCACTCGGTTCTCATGTGCAGGGACTATGCAACAGGTAACATCTGGCTGCTCATTCTGATTTTGGTGTCCTGTTACAGGACTGGCACCTCATCTGCAGAGTACGAAACTGAACTGTGGCACCAGAGAGGAGGGAGCTATTCTTGGCTCTGCAGCTGTTTTACTGGGTCCATTGTGCTGTGTCCTTGCCCTGCTCTCACACGGTCTGCGTTCATCTGTTTTGTCTGCTGGTTCTTCAGGAAAGGGGCAATCATTGCTGTTAAACTGGGTGCCACAGCTCGGGGCTCCCAGGCTTTTTGGGCTCTCCAGAGAGAGCCAGTAATGGAGCTCAGTCTCATTTATCTGTAGATACCCGCCTCGGCACTGAGGCAGTGCAGCTCTGCCCTTGCTGGCCTTTGTAGCGAGTGCAGAGACTCCAGGGCTTGGCTGGAGTGGAGAGTTCTTAGAGCCAGTCCCACGCAACATCGTACTTACATTTCTCCTTTGGAGCTGCAAGCATGGAAAAGAAGGGAACAGGAGTAGTGAGTGATCCTCCGGGTCAGCCACCGCACTGACAGGACATGTACTGGACAACCCAGCCCTGCCCGCGCCCCACGTGCAGCCAGCAGCACACAGGTGGGTACTGCTGCAGCCGAGCACTCGGCTTGCTGCTTGGCAACAGGAATTTGTCTCCCATGAGGTTTAACTAGATTAGAGGAACAATGTTCAAATGCCATCTTTGAGGTGGATGTATAAACCCCAGATGAATCCAATGGCAAAGCCTGCTCTAACTGTGCTACCACCAGGATCGGTGACCATTCCATAAGCTCAGCTCTCTCCAGGCTTGGAGGGGGCTTTATAACCTCTACCCAGTGTTGGGATGTGGGATGAGGAAGGAGGCCTGAGCCAAGACTAACGAGATAAGCAACCCTTGGAGACATTAAAAGCAGTCTCTTGCCTTACCTGCCCAGTTGCTTCTGCAAGTCCAGCATGTATTGGTAACACTGAGCATAGTAGTTGGTCTGAGACTCCACAAACTCATGGAGACAGCGAAGATGATTCACCTGGAGGGAGAAGGACCATAAGCTGCTTTGAGGAGGCCTGGGCCAAGACTAACGAGATAAGCAACCCTTGGAGACATTAAAAGCAGTCTCTTGCCTTACCTGCCCAGTTGCTTCTGCAAGTCCAGCATGTATTGGTAACACTGAGCATAGTAGTTGGTCTGAGACTCCACAAACTCATGGAGACAGCGAAGATGATTCACCTGGAGGGAGAAGGACCATAAGCTGCTTTGTGAGCTTGGTTGCCAGGCACGGGAACTGTCTTCCTCCAGATACTACCTACCCCCAAGAGAAGCAGACTTGCACAGGCCAGTATTTAAATGAGTCAGTTTGCTTTAATGCACTGATTCGTTAAGTTTGGGAATGTTGCATAGGCCCATGGGTGATCTCAGAGCGGTGGCTGCTTCTGGCTCTCCAGCCATGCCTATGCAGCTAGCCCACAGCTCCAGTGAGAAAACAACAAGAGTTTTCTGGCTCAGAAGCATTTTGAGAACTGCAGATAGCACAGTGGCACTGCCTGTGCATGCTTCATTATTGGTTTAGTCTGAGCAATCTAGGTCGTATGAGGAGGTTGCTGTAGCATCCAAGTTTTTGATCTCCTCTATCTCTACTCCCAGGGCAGGGCTCCATCGTTATGGCACCCTTCCAGAAAGGAGCCACGAGTCTCTACTCCCTGTCCCCCCCAGTTACCCAGGAAGACTCACGTGTGTGCTGCTGATCCCCTCCAGCAGGAGACGTGTCACCTCGGCCTGTCGGTCAAACTCGGTCTGCGTGAGCCGCAGCTCGTGTTCTGCCTGCAAAACAGGACCTGGTGTTCAGAGCAGCACAAGGCAAGGACCCCTGCTCTGCCTCTTCCACCCACCTCCTCCACAGCCTCCCGTTTGGCACCAAGTGCACAGCTGGCTCAGAAGGCTCCATGTGCACTCCTGCCACTGAGCACCAGGCACAAGACACCCTGGGTGAGGTTCCCAGAGGCCCCTGGCTATCTTTCAACTTGATTCCTGCGTGATCCTACACTGGATCACTGCGGGGCATGGAATGACAGCTCAAAACTGGTGCATCAAGCGAGGAAGCTCCTAGTCCCACAAGACTAGAATGTGAAGATAGAGAGGCTTTGGTAATCCTGAGGTTTGTGGAAAGCTGGTCCCATGCCAGCACCGTGCTTTTAACCCCCTCTTGCTAAGCCCGTAGGCACAGGAATGTGCCAACCTCCTGAAGTTTCTCTCCAGAAGTCCAACTCAAATGTCTGTATCCTTTCTATCATCACAGAGGAAAGGCCGAGGACAGGGAGCATTTACCAAATTGCCATTATTAACTAAATCTCTCTGCAATGGAGCTCAACATCGCAATCCAACTTCTACCCCAGGTCGTCTTTTGAAGCTCGTTACTTACTTTGAGCTAGGAGGGATTAAACAGCAGTTATCAGAAGGCTGCTGTGCAGCAGACACTGGGAATTCAGAGACAGACTGATACCGGATCCAGACCTCTACCAAACAGACAGAACATCTCTCCCCCACCAGCAAACAGGATAATTACACCAGGGCAGCGTTGCAGCACCAGAACACCCAGTTGGATCCTTACAAAGAGCTCCAGTAGTGTCGGAGCAGCCAGGTGCTCTTTCCCCTGCTCTTCCCTCTCACTGCCAGAGGGCAAGGGGTGACAAACAGGCGCATTTGTTCCCTCCAGCACGTGTTACTGCTTACACCATGCGGAATGTGCCAGTTGCCTCTTAGGATGTGCTGTGATCCACAGCACAGAAGTGATGTCCGCTCAGCTACAGCTTTCTGGAAGGAGCGTGGGTTCTATCTCCTCCAGGAGGAACCGGAGGGCTGCCTGCCTTGGTGCAGTGGTTCCTGCATGGCACCAGTTCTGGGAGAGAGCTCCTTTTGGCTGCTTTGGAAATGCCCTGATCACTCTGGCACAGGAGCCACGTGCCTGGAATTGACCCCAGAGAACTAATCCAGAAAGGCTGACAGTCTCAGAGCAGAGGTCACACAGCTGATGTTTCCGAGCAGGGTAACCCCAGAGGAGTCCCAGCCTTCTCCAGGGTGAGCTGCAGGAGCTGCTGCAGCAGTTACAGCTCTCATTTGGTAACAGGGTTACCGGTACTGTTGTACAGATAGGCTAGAACAAAGAAATGCTTTGACTGTCTTTTAATCAGATTTGTCTATTTTGAGCTACAACTGATCTATTTTCTTGCATCCCCTATATGAAAGGGATTATTTAAAGGAGAATGGGGAATGTAACAGGAAATACCAGTGCAACGCCTTACTATGCACCCAGAGATTATTGTTCTGCTCTGAGCAGCAGAGCTATTTGAAACTTGTGACAGGCAGATCCAGCTCCATTTGGCACTGCCTGGGATTTGCCCATTGCCTCTCCCTGTTAGCTCTGAGCAGGTGCAGGATGTAATTTCCTATAACGACAGCACTGGCCTGTGACCTGGGAGGTCCGTTCCAGCCTTGTGTTTCTCCAAGACACGGAAAACTTTGCAGTTTACTGACATGCTTTTGTCTGTCCAGCTGGGATGGAGGAACAGAGCCTTGCATACTTACAGCTGACTGCAGTCAGCTTATTTATTCGAGGGACTGAAAATTTAAAGTACAGGATGAGCTGGTTCAAAACCAGCCAGTCTGCTCTGATGGTGCATTTCGAGTAAGGCAGCAGTAAGGTGCTATCATGCACAGCATGCAGGAACATTCCATTCTGCCATCTTGCAGTTCAGGCTTCAGGCTATTGTCTGCTGGAGGTGTTTGTGGTATGAAAGGCAGTGGGAGCCCAGAAGGTGTCTCTGGAAGCTCCGTACCATGCTGGAGCTCCACACAGAGCTCACCCTGGTCTCTAGTGCACTAGCAGCCTCCAGCCATCTCCCTGGACAAGTCATGCTCCCCTTGCAGAGCCCAGAAAATAAATAAGATCTGGGACTTTGCCTCCATGGATCCATTCAGAAGGGTACATGCAGCTCACCCAGACAGAATTAACTCCAGGTCAGGCTCCAAACCTCACATCTTGCCCTCTTGACGGAGCTGTTTGTGGGGAAACCCTCTGTCCTTGCTTCAGCTCTGCACCTGCTTAGACCCCAGAACAAGCAGGCCAGGGGCTACTAGAGGCTAATGCACAGCACATGCAAAATTGGGGCAGGCAGGGCCTTTGCCACAGGAGCAGAGCTGAATCGCATCGCAGCCCATCACCTCTGCTCCTCTGACAGGGTTCACAGAGTTGCCTCTTACCCCACACAAACGCACGCTTGGTTTGCCTGGGAAGTCTCTCACACTTGTTACAGCCAACCAGCCCATGGGCAGGCTCTTCTGAAGCCAGTTGTGCCGAGCTGTACAGCTGCAGGATTGGGGCTGACAACAGCAACGTCCCACTGATCCTCCTCTGCACGTGTGCAGGCACACGAGTGGGAAGGAGCCCACAGCCCTCCCCGCCCCAAAACACCACCAGCACGCACAGGAGATTTGAGCACAGTTTCAGCTGGGTACTTACTTTTTCCACCTCGTCGCTCCAGAGCTGTAGTGGCCACAGAGCAACAGGAAAGGAGATCAGTGTTGGAGACGTCGAGAAGCACTCAGCATTAACACCAATTGGTAAGGACGCTCCGTGGACACAGCAGGCCAACTCCGGGGACAAGCTCGCCCTTCACCCAGCAGCAGCTGCTAGATCGATACCCCTTCCCCTCATCCCTGCACCTTCCAGCCCAGTTTCATAATGGGAGAGCAAGTCCAGGCCACCAGAGCCAGTGGCACGCCAGGTCTGCTCCCTGCCAGGGCTGTTACAGCAACGGCATTCGATGGGCTCCAGGAAGAAAAGGATTAAGCAGCAGAGGCCTCTGAACAGCAAGGGTTACTTTGCTGAAGTCTGCAGAGGTTGGTGTTGAAGGACAGACCTTCTTTTAGGATTGTGGAGAGGCATGTGAGCTGCTTGAGCCCACAAAGAGGGCCTGGGAGCTGCCATGACCTCATGCCAGAGAGAGGCCAGTGTTCCTCACCCACTGGTCCAGAGAGTTCAGGTTCATGGGGTTTGTAATCCAGCCAGTCTGTGCTACCAACAGGTATGTTTAGTGACAGCGAGGAGGAAGCAATGGCTGGATGCTGCCTTTGAGCCAGGCAAAACACCACGCTACTCCTTCCTACTCTCCTCACCCACAGGGGAACATTCGGGGCAGCACAACGCTGCCAGCTGCTTGCTGGGATCTGGCTCCAGGACATGGAACAATTGACAACAGAAGTCAAGCACAGCAATGAGAAAGGGAGAGAAGAGGTAGAAAAACACATTGATCCTTCCCAGAGGTCCTTGGCTTGGCCTTTTTTCGGCAGACGCCTACTGCCTAGCCCTGGCAACACTACGAGAAATCACCCTGGACCAACTGGGAGCACACCAGCCTGCCAGCAGCACCCCACACCAGTGGGGTCAGGGATGTGGCTGCTGAGGACCTCAGCTTCACCCTCTGATGTCACCTTTGCAGATCAGGGAAGTTCACCATAGCGTGGCTGAATCTGCACCGCAGGCACCTGGGAACCCTGCGGTGGATGCTGCGGTGTCAGAGGGAGAACACGCTCTGTTTAGACCCAGGGTCTCCCAGCTGAATCTTGTTGAGGTTTGCTCACCAGCAACTGCCCTCACGTGGGCCACGGTAGCTGAGGTGCAGAGACAACTTCACCAGCCAATATAAGGAGCGCCTGCTGGAGCTGCCTGTACTGGTGAGGGCTGAGGCAGGAGTGCCAGGCTCCTTGGCTCGCTCTTGGTTCCTGTTCTGGCTTCTTCCCCCGGCCTGCAGCTCAGCTCCTGTTCTGTGGTATGTAGCCTGATCGGCATCTTTTTCTACATAGAGTTATTGTAGCTGGTGCCCTTATGAGTGTAGGCTATTGCTGTGCGGCGCTCAGTGTGCTGAGGCTGGGTGTCTTCTCTGACTTCAGGTGGGTGTTTTGTTACTGTAAGTCAGAAACCGGTTCAAATCAGGCCTTGGGCAGTTTCAGCTGTGTGGGGGGGCACCAGCCCCTCCTCAGTCCAAGAGCTCCTGCTCTGGAGGGCAGGTGGTGGGAAGATCCTTGCAGGCAGCTCAGCAGCAGTCCCCAGCCTGAACTGCTGCTCTGGCACAAGACTTCTGTCAGCACACCCTTAGGTTTCTGGAGCAAGGTTTACTACAGGGGCAATAGGAAGCTTTCACTCTGGCCACAGGCCTTCCTACTTAGATGCTGTAGACAAGTACTTAAGCCATTCCAGGCCCATTTGATCACTGCAGTACCCACTGAACTTGCAGCCAGATTTGTTTCTCTTCTGTTGCCCTTGCTGTGCAAGCTCTAGCTCCCGGGCAGTCCAGCCTTGCCCAGATCTGTCCCCAGGCTGAGGCACTTCGTGGTTCTAGTCAGAAATGTTTTAGACTGCTCAGGGCACAGAGAAGGATGTGATCTGCATCGGACTTCCTCCACCCCAGTTCAAGCCAGAGGAACCCTCTGTAAGGTACTCAATATGTTTTTCTTGGAATTATTCCCAGGAGCACAGCGCTGGCAAGTGGCAGGGTCTGAGAGAAAGGGATATTTAGGCTTTCACAGCCCACGTACGCTTTCTTACACAAAAACAAAAGGTCAGTGTGGGAGAGAGGAGAAATGGCTCCTTGGCTTCCAAGTCATAAAAAACAAGGGAGGTGCCTGTCTCCAGGTGGATCTAGTTCCCTCTAAGCCCTCCCATTATGACAGAGGGAAAAAAACCCCAAAGCACCACTTTATCCACTTTTCCAGAAAAACATCAACAAATTTAGAAGCCAAACTGGAGCTCTGCTGAGGGTATATGGTCCAGGAGAGAGCTGACCTGTTTGCTCACCTGTAAAACAAAATTGTTACCTGGGCATAAGCAATCCCTCCCTCCAGAAAGGAGCAGGGCTCAACAGCGAGGTGAGCAGCAACCACTGCTCTGTCCTGTCAGTACACACTAAGAGTGAAGGAGCAGCACAAGGACTCTGGCTAGGAAGAAAAGCAGAGCAAGAGTATGAAGAGCTCCTACCGTGCTGCAGTGCCTGACCCCTTGGGATGAGTGCTGGGATCAGAGAGCTTGTTGCAAAGCAGTCCTGCCCACACCGAGCGGTCCGGGCTCAGCCCGTGTTTTGTTAATTAGAGATGCCAACTGTTACTCAGATAGCCCCTGCTAGTACAGCTGGACTTCAGGTGCCACTTCAACCCCCATCTGCAATTTCTGAAATACACAGAGATTTTTGGAAGCCACCAGGACCACCACTCCTCCAGGCACTTCTGAACAGAGGCCCTGCTGTGCAACCATCAAACATGACTGAGTGATCAAGGCCAGTGTTAGCTGCTTACCGAGAGCATGGCAGTCTCCTGGAGTCCTGCTCTAATTGTCTGATGGCATCACTGCTGCTGTCAGAGCTTCTCTAGCAGAGCTCTGAAGAGGGACCACTGACCTAGGCAGAGATGTGGCACCTGTGGGGTAAAACCCCTCCATAACCTCTTTCACCTGGCATTGCCGTACTTGGTATTTGCTCCCCAGCAGATCTTTGCAATGCAGCAAAAGCAGATCAGCTTGCAGTTTGCTGATGGCTAGACACTGAGCGTCTGAGCACTCTGCAGGATGCTAATGCCTGTTATTTTACAAATACTTGCTTCCAGGTCTGCTTTAGAAAGCTTTGTGGAATGATCAAGATACCCTGATCTATTCAGAGGCAGGGAAAGCCCCGTTTCTTTCCTCTGATTCTCCTAGAACTCAGTTTTAATCCATTATCAGGCTGTCCTTGGAATAGACGTTTCCAAAGGAGAAGCTAGAGCCTCAGGCTTGCTGCTTGTTGCTGCACTAGGAGAGACAGAAACTGAGCAATTGCTACAGCATCACCCGTATCAGCTTCTTCCTAAGAAATCTCGTCACTGGGCTGGATACCCCTGAACATAGTTTTCTAGCTATTGTGCAAAGCTATTTCTGATCCCAGCATCACACTCCAAGAAGGTCAGGACAGATTCCCCTGGGAACTAACACTGATGCTATTGGCTCAGATGTACCGCTTTCTCTAAGTGGCATGAGTTTCCCATTAAGAAAATACAACTTGTTTCCATGATATTTTTTGTTTGCTAGAAGCCGGGCTGTTCTTTTTTGTATCTACACATCCCACTTCCAGCCATTCTACTCCCAGATTATTCTATTAACAGGCATCAGTGTTGTTCTGAACGCTATTTAGGAAGCAAGATGATCAGTTTTCAACATTTTAACGAGAAATGTGACATTGTGCAATGGGGAGCCATGAATGCAATGTGGAAAGTCGACTGCTTGACCACAGCCACCGAGTGCAACACAGCAGAGACGCGATGAGCTATTCACCCACCCCCAGCACATCTGACTGCGTAACAGCTGCCAACAGACAGGGCCCAAGAGGAAAGGGAAAATAAAATTGACCTCTATTTGCAGAATAGATACTGTCAGCCTGCTGCGTTACTGACACGAGGGGTGGCAGAGAGATTCCTCCACCTTTGCTTCTCTTGTCCAGCTACAGAGCCTCCGAGTGCTGACACCGCAGTACTGATCAGGCAGTCATACATGTGACATTGCCAGCGTACAGCTGGAACCACCCAGAAAGGCTAACCTTTGAGGCTTTTTTCCCTTTCAATTGCTCCACTAGCAATGAAAAACAGTCAGAAGATTCCCCCTAGAAATGGGGAAAAGGATTGGCAGAAAAAACTGGAAAGCAAGATGAGCACCAAAAGTTACAGACCCTGACCCTGCATCCCCACAGGGATGATGTGCGTCCTTACGGTTTGAGTCAGAGGAACCTTGGGCAGCCCATGTCACATTAAAATGTTGAAAACAGCAGAGCACTAGGTCTAAGTTTAAGTCAGGTGGAAAGAGGGGCAGGAAGAGGTTGGAGAGGCAACATCTAGGAAGAAGCAATCTTACCGCTGACGCGCTGGCGGAGAGAACGTAATTACGAGGTCTAGTCTCCTGAAAGTCAGGCACAGCCTAGTGGGGGAACAGAGTTCATGTACGAGTCACGTGGAAGAGTCAACAGGAGTCAGTTGGGCAACAGATGGAAGAAGGGACTAGTGGTTTTTCCTGTCTCTGCTGGGAATTTAGTTCAAGTTCCTACAGGATAACAGGGGGGATGTTTCCCAATAGCCCAGGCAGTGGTGTGTGGAAGCTCACCCCAGCTGGATGCCGGGCTAGTGCAAGAGGTGGACTGGCTCATGCAGTCACACACGGTACTTGAACAGCAGATATTTCTACTGTTAGAAACTCTGCCTGTACTTACAGCTACCCGCTCACACCGCGGCCGCTTGGAGTGGAGATGAGACAGCACAATCTCAGATGTATTTCCCATTCAGGCAGCAGGTTGCTCATGTCATGTTTGCTCAGTCCAGTGGGCAGGACCTCCTTTCCCCTTCCTTCGCACTATAGTGCTAGAAGTGTCCCTGTACGGGGCCTTGTCCTTAAAGTGGGCATGTTCACTAGCGTCACATGTACGAGTGTGATGCTAGTGCCTTCCACAGGGCTTTTTAATGAAACACATCTTGTTCTTACTCTCACCAAGCCTGTGAGCATATTTGCTCCAAACAGACTCAGAGCTGCTGTTTTCAGTAAGAAGCATGGCTTAACTAAAGCAGATCTAGTCCAAAGATTTGCTGTTGCCAGAGGTATCATGTAAATTTTCATCCCAGAGGTCTGGGATGAAACCTCCAAGCCATCTTCTCCGTAGCTAAACCTCTGCCCTGGGGCAGGAAGACATAAGCACTCTAGATGTTTTCCTCACTGGGAATGTGAGGGATCCAGCCCAGCCCCACAGAGGTGTGGGCTCCCTAACCATCATGTAACAGCTCTCTCTGTTCAGCTCAGCTAAGGCTCGGCCTCCTCTGAGGATGGCCTTTAGCTGTAACATCGCCCAAAGAGATAAGCCAACGAGCTAGCTTACCTCAGGACCATCACACCCACGCAGTGGATCAGGGTATCCTCCCTGTCAGCCTTTTCTGCGCTGTGGGTCGCTGTGCAAGGCTGGCACGCGATCAGCTGTATCGCAGCTACGTTGTTAATCCTCTCAGGGCCCCACGTTTTCTCTCCCACGTTAATCTCTCTGCAGCTCACCCAGATCTACTTATACGTGCTGACCCGATTCGCTGGGCCCTGAGCAGCCTGCTGGAATGAGTGACCAGCGTGTGGAAGAGCAGTCAGGCAGTCCCAACAGGAAGAGATTTTTTTTTTTAAAACAATCTAGGAGTTTTGGGGATGGCCAGAGGAAGGAATAAGGAGGAGTGACTCTAATTACAAGGCAAACCTGAGTGTAAGGAGAAAAATGCACCAGTGAAATTTGAGGCCAGCACAGCAACTAGGCTTGGCTCCTCCCTGTGGGGAGAAGAGTTGTTTCATAGAAAGAGTTTCTTTGTTTGTTGTCTTGTTTTTGTTAAAGATCAAGAGCAACTGAAGAAACCTCTCCTCCCATTCCCTGGTCTCCAGTGAGTCCCAAAACTAGTCATAGCACATGAGATGAAGGAGGCAAGCTGCTCTTGCACTCCTACGCGTGAAGAAGTTGTATTTGCAAGCAGCGGTCAAAAGGGACCCATTTCCCTCCTGGTTCTGCTCTTGTAATAGGGAAAATGGGCAGAGCCATGGAGCCTGGAGGACAGAACAGCACCACACCAGACCAACCTGCCTGTCATTGTCTCTGGGCTGTCTCCCTCCCAGGAGAGGGACTTGCTGCCCAACCCGAGTGGGTCTTTATGGGAGCCCCTGCCTCTCTTGAGCTCTGCTTGCAAGCAGTGTTGATGGAACCAAGTGCATGCTCCAGAGGGGCTGCAGGCAGCCAACAGGTGCTCCCATCTTTCTGGAACACCTTCCCCAGGCAGCCACAGCACCGACCACACTCAGTACATGCTCCAGGGCCAGTCCCAATGGGACAAGGGAGATATGGGTTTTCATTTCAAATGGGAAAGAGACAATGAGAGGTGTTAGAGGAAAAAAAATCACAGCACTGTTAGCACAGTCAATACTCACATCTCCCTCACACTGAGCAAATTACAAAGAAACAAAACAAAAAGGTTAGTAAACAAAACAGCATCAACAAGGAGGATAAAGCACAGAGTCCGACGAGAATGCACAAGCCCAGACACTCGAACAGCAGCTCACAAGTCTGGGCAGCAGCACTCTTGGAGGGTCAGTGACGAGACAGAAGCTGTGGGAACACAAGTTTGCGCTACAGAGGGGAAGAGCAGCAAGAGAGTGGTGAGCTGGGAGAGGTGCTATACTTCAGGCCAGCTTGGATGGCGAGGTGTGACACAGGACTCCAGGCATGTTGCAGGGAACATTGTGGTCTAATGACGAGTTAACATGCCTAGAGCGGAGGCAGCAGTTTCACCTGCCCGTGCTGGAGGCTTCCACCTGTGCCTTGTCCTCCAGCAGTCAGTGAGGCACCCAGAGCCCCAAAGCTGGGGACCCCAGCTTCAAGCTAAGCCGAGTAAGAGATAAGTGCCCACAACAGCAGCTCAGGTTGTTCTGTTGCGTGATCTCAATTTCAAAGAAGTAGGGAGGGTGAAACGTGTCTTGAGGTGAACAGCCTGGGAAGCCTGGACTGGCACTGCATCCTGCCTCATGGCAGGGCTCCTAGGCTGCTATCCCAGTGCATCCCGGAGACTGGCTGACAAGGATTCCTGCCTGTTGTATTTGCACGCTGAGCTCCTGGCCCCAGGCTAGAAGCAAAACTTGGCAAGTCCTTGTGCCAACAGTCAGAGTGCTACAGGATGGCAATCTGCTTCAACAGGGCCCTCCAGGGAATCCATCAGTGCCCAGTCACACCCTCTGTGCCTCCTGCTACACTGCCTCTGCCCCAGGAGAGCCCAGCTCCAGGAGGTGCCTTGGGCCCAGGGAGCACCCTGAGCTGACAGGTCTGGGTGGCCGCAGGACGCACTTTGAAGCACTCGTCCCCATTGCTCAGGCCTGTGGACAGGGACACTGGCTGATTTACCAGTCTCTGCTGCGCTGCTCTCACCTGGGACCTTTGCCAGTTACTTGCCATGAATTCCCCAAACCCAGAGGGCAAGACTAGCCTGTAACTAGACAACGCCATGAGTTAAGGGAATAAAGAGGCTGAAGGAAGGGCCTTTATTGCAGCCAGTCTGATTGCAGCCAGCCCTTACAGGCTCCCATGACATTTCTGCCTGGGGAAGACTGAGCTGGCAGAATCATAACTGGGCTGAAAACTTGGGACTGCTGCAGAGCCCCAGCATGCTTCTCCCTCATGCACCTCCCAGCTCAGCTCTCTCTTGGCTTGCTTTGAGAACCCCAGGGAAGCTTAGTAAGTCCTCAGAAGATGCAGCCTTTTAGTTACTTGCATAAGTCATCCAACAACCCCTATCAGTCAGGAGGCAGGAGTGTGGGTCAAGTAGAAATTTTTCCGGACTCTGGAAGCTCAGAACTAGTTGTTTCAGCAACTCCCCCAAGGGAGGACATCTCACAAATAGGCACATGGCTCCTATTCCCAGTCCCCTCATATATCAGACCAGGAATTTCCCCACCCATGCCTGCCAGAGACAGGACATAGTAGGGCAGCCTAATTTTTCTCCATGTGAGCTAAGCCCTGGGGTCAGAAGGACAGAGAGAGAAATGAGGGAAAAAGTTACCGCTGCTTTTGCCTCGGCAGCTTTGGCTTTCTTCAACCTGGCTTTGCAGGCATCCAGATCCAGGCGGCGGTTCTGCAGGATCCTTCGCTCTTTCTGGAAGGGACGGAAAATGGGTAAGAGCAGCCTGCTTAGGAGCTGTTGGGGAGGGAAGCGGACAAAGTATCATCTAGAAATCAAATCTATTTCCTTATCAAAAAATGCTAGGGAGAAAGAAGCAGTTGCTACGTTCATCTCATTAGCAAGAGCTTGGGGCCTGGCTGCCAGGGATATAGGCCGACCTTCTGGAAACAGGGCAGCTGAGGGGTGAGTGGTGCCCACTGAGCTGCAAGAGTCAGGAAAGGAGTTCCCTGCCTTGTGCACATCAATTGTCAATCCTACCCTGCCGCAGGGGGAGACCTGAGCAGATCTAGCGTTGGTATTCCCCTATCCTTGTGTTCTTTGAGAGGAAAGTCCTCCTTTCTCATAGGGAAGGAAAGTGAGTTCTTCCAGCACTGTTTCCCTTCTCTGCCCGCCCTCCTTGCCTTCAGTAACATGACAAGCTTCCCCTTCCCCGCTGCCACACTTACGGAGATGGTTCGCCAATCCCCTTCCAGGAAGTTGCGCAGTGGGGTCAGGAAGTTGATGGAGGCAGAGTGGATGAAGTCCCGTTCTGCTGCACCTAAGCGCCTTTGAGTCTCTCCAACTTTTATCAAGGTCTTCCCTGCAATAACAGGAGCCTTCAACTCCGGGAGAAACCAATTAACGTTGTGTTGGCTTCAGCCAACACACCCAGAGCTACCAGGCTCCAGTGTTGGGGTACAAAGGCACAATGTACCCTGTTGGGCAAGGTGACCATGCCCACACGGCACCAGCTTCAGTCCTTACTACAATCTGCTTTTAGCTCGAGGCCTCTTCGAAGCTGCTTGAGTGCAGCTTTGATCTTATCTATCTGCTGAGGCACTTACTCTACTGATGTCCTTTATTGCTACCACCTGCTTGTGCAAAATGAGCTTTGTCTCATAAAATAGAGGCACAGGAACGGAGCAGCAAATTAAAAAGCACCAGAGCAGAAAAAAATGAGTTGATTAGGCAGTGCTGGCTATAGATGCAGTTACAGCTATTCTGCCTGCAACAGGACTCACTATTGAACAGCTATTGATTCGGAAAGCAGTAACAAAGCTTGAGGCAGAGGCAAGGACAGCCGGCAGTTAAGGCTGTGCTTTTGTGCAGGTCTGTTGTTTAAAGGAGCCCAAAATTCTCCCAGGAAGGGGCAACTGTTAGGATTTGTTTAGGATAGGATGTGGTCAGGAAGGCGCTTGTTGAAGTTTATAGCCAAGTATCAATCTTTCTAAGTCTGTTTTCCTGTTCTCTTTCTGCTGGAGAAAGATTCCCACCCTCCACTTGCAGAATACAGTTAACGGATGGTTCTCCCATTCAGAATCTAGAGAAACTGTGCAACTAGATACCACCTTAGACTAAAAATATGCTCAAACTGGACAAAGCTAAAGCTGTTCACTGCAACTCCCTGTTCAGGCTAGTTTAGAAAGTTAGAGAAATAGCATATAATAATTTCTGTGTGCTGCAACACAGAAGTGAGACTTGGCTTTCTACTCCAGAGGGGCTGTTTGCTTCTGTGCTAGAGAAGACCCTTTGCTGGCATCACCTTTGTCACACTAGTAGGCAGGTTGCCACAGGGGGAGCAGGACACCCTGCTCCCCTTCAAGAGGCACACTGCACAAGTCTTAACCTAAAACCAGTAGCAGGGATGCTCTCTTAGGAAGGGATGGATTCCCAGGGCTTTTTAATTAGCCAGGCTGACTTACCATAAGGTGTCCCTGGCCCAAAGTCATTAGCTGCTTCTGTCATGTACTGTGCCAGCAGCTCCCCGTTGGTGACCCGGGAAGGCACCTTCCGGTCAAGCTTCTCATAGAGGAATTCTTCTACTCTGGCACCTGGAATGAGGATGCCGCCAGTGGTTACAGGATGGAGGATGAAGGAGGGGCCCCTGGAACTGGCATTCAGGGTAGCCCACGCCATGCAGCCCTCAGTAACGCACTGGACAGCAAGCACCAGGAGAAGGTGCCCCGTCCCCAGTCCTTGGGAGCACTGCCAGGCTGTGCAGGGCAGCAGCCAGTCAGCTCTGAGCTACAGAGGCAAGCAAGAACAGGCCCCACAAACTCAGTGCAACAGGGCTCTCTGCCAGAGGGCATGTCTTTAAACACTGAGCTGCAAGCGATATTTGTCCTTCAGGCATTGGGAGAAGGTGACTTACTAGGGTTTGGCTGTAGCAGAACTTCAGTCTGACGCAAGATCTTCTCTGTCCAGTTCTTTGTGCAGTCTGCCCTGGCCAGAAGGTTTTCAAAGTGGGCGTCTAGTTCAGTTTTCTCAGCCTGGCCCAGCTTTTCTTCAGTAAACTGCAAGAAGGAGGTAGTTATTAGAAGGTCTGTTCTACTAAAGCAAAATCACGGTGTGCTACAGAGATATTAAGAGACATTGAGGCTGCTTCTGTCTCAGGCACTTAAGAGTAGAGCTAAAAAAGCCTTCAAGGTGTCCTCCTTTGTTCCTAGGCATCTTTCAGGGGAAGAGGGCAAATTTTTGCCTAAGAGTGGAACAAGTGTTGAGATAAAAATAGAGTCCAGGTTTGTTCCACAATAAGTAACTTTTAATAAGATCTGGTATGAAAACACTAGTTGAGAGGAATCTACTTAAACGTGCACATGGCTTCCAGTACTTCATGCAGGAGAGCAACAGGCATCCTTCAGGTGAGGGAAGGTGCCATCTCTCTCTACCTCTTTCTAACCAACTCTATGAAACCCAACAGGATCAGGAAAGCCACCACCACCTCACAAGTCAGGCTTTCTTTTTGTTTTATTAAAGGACATACACAATATTTGTTTTGCTACAGGGCTTGTGAGTGGCCTCCCACAGCCGTCAGACTGTCTAAGCGCTGCCTCCCAGCTCACCTCCTGCCTTGCTGGCAGCTGCCCGCTGAACATCTGAGGTTTAGGGAGGCTCAAACTCAGACTTGAGATAAAGGTGCTTCCAGGAAAAGGCTCTTTCTCTAGGACACGCTCTGAAGCAGAGTACTGAGAGAAATATAACAATGTCTGACTTCTCAGATTCGTACTGGCAATGGACTTTCCCTCCCTCCATGATTCCTTTTAAGTTTAAAATTAGCAGGAGGGAAAAGCAAGCTGTGGAAGTCTTCAGTGTTTTCCTACTGGGCAGTGACATCTGACAAAGAAGGTTTGTCGGTCTGGAGGCGCAGTGTCAGATGGCCTGAACGCCCCCCATTGCATCCATCGGGGATTTCTGAGAGAAGAGCCCATTCCCTCTCACCCCATCCCCATTTTCCACTTGCTCCTCTCCGTGAAGCTGGCCTACTTCAGGGTATTTTTAGGGACAATTTCTTGCTCTTGACAGAACCAGCATCTTGTTGGATCATACTAAAAGACCCCTTGAGCCCCTGTAGATGTTGCAGTTGTCCTTTCAGCCCTTGCTGCTCGCCTTTGGTGCCACTGTTGAGTTAGCAGGATGTGGTATTGTACAATACTCGGTACAGTCAAGTGCCAAGAGATTAAAGCCTGCTTAAAACTTAGAAGAAATACAACTCCTGTCTGGTTGGCTACTTGTAGCTCTTATTCTCCCCTCCTCTATCCCACAGCTCAGCCCTAGATGGGCTGAGAACTCTCTTCATGGAGTCTTGGTCTGGTGCTGCTGCCCCTCCTGAAAGACTTTCTGGCAAGTTCTGTTCCTGTGGCTGCTCAACAGCCCCAGATGCATTCACATCCAGTAAACTGCTGGGAACAAAGTGAGATAACGAGCAAGCCCAGAAGCAGTACGAGAGGCGGGTAAAGAGCCTTTAGGAGTCCTGTTACCAGCCCTGTGCAAAGGTTGCTAGATGTCTGAGATATACAAGCCCTGCAGGTATGTTTACACTGTGACCTGTTTGGGTAGGACTCCAGCTAGAGCCAGTGAACTGCTGTGACAGATATTCAGCTGCAAGTACAGTCACGCTCCTGCCTGCAGCTCGGTGGGCACTGAGGAGACACAGCCATGCATGACCAGGGTTTGCTCCACTAGTCTCTTCCTGAGCACCAGAAGCCCCTGGCTCCTGGCATTTTTTTCAGCTCAGCCTTGCCACAGCCCCCTGGCTACTGTTGGGCACGGCTAAAAGCAGAATCAAGGCGCAAGGGCATCTGTATTGCTTTGCACCCAAACTCTGTGTTTGTCTTTGGGGACACACACACGACTGTTGGACCCGTGTGAGCGGCTGAGGCTCTCTTTCTCTGTCACTGCTGGGTGCCCAGGGCTGTTTTCAGACTCTGCCAGGCTGGGCTGAGTCACTGCCATGCAGCAAACTGGGGCTTCCCAGGTATTTGGCACCAATTCTCGAGTCATCTGTTTAAGAGCTTTCTTAAACAAGCCAAGACTCTTTGATGCAAGGATAACAGTCTCTCTCGTCCCCCTTTGCCAGTCAGCTTTTTAAGATCTCATCTCCCTTTCAAGTCCAGCTCTTCTTTCTGCAGTTTGGACTCATCCTGCACCATCATCTGCCCTGGAGCTGTCAAGCCTCAACCCAGTTCCTTATCAGCTTGATTTACTCAGCTTCTTACAGCACTGCTGCAGTCAGATCACTGCTGGAGCTCTCAGGCATCTCCACGGTGCTACTGCCAGCCTCGAATCAGTCCAGCTCCGGCGTCCTTTGCTGTATTCACCAGGAGCATCTTCAAGCATCACTGTCCTTTGCAACTGTTTTGTGTAACCCCAGCCTTTCGCCCGGTGCAGTGCAATAACAGGGTCACTGGCATGGCACTTGGCCAGGGACCAGCCAGGACTCAGAAGCTCAGTTCTTATCTCAAATCAGGCAATAAAGCTGTTTGTCGTGCAAGAGGGCTGAGGGCACAGACCATGATCGGTGCAAGCCTGCAGGCAATGCCAGAAAGGGAGGATGGGCAGGAATCTCAGTCCCAGCCTGTGGCTCCAAAGGGTCAGGCGAGAAAACAATCTCTTATTCAGGCTTTCTTTCAGAGTTGGAAAGCCGGGCATGAATGCCACGAAGTGGGCGCAAGGGCATGGGAGGCTCTTACTCCACTTACACTTAATTCCCTTCGGGTCTCCCTCACCCCTGCCCAGAAGTACGTTTCCAGAGCCCAGAGCCAGGCTCAGCCCGGGCCAGTTGGTACAACCCCACTGCAGGCTGCTGCAGAGCGTGCTCTTCTCCTCCCCTGCAGCACACTTCTACCTCCTTGTCTGTGTGTGAGGAGTCACTGATCCACCTCAACTTGACCTCTAACGTGACTTTTTAGATGGATCAGAGACCTCACCTGACCACACAGCACTACCAGGAATGTGCAGGGGAGAGCAGGACCACCTCTTCCAGGAGCAGCTTGCTGTGAGATCAGATGAAGCTTCTCATGAAAGCACAGCCAGTGAAGGTGATCAGAGGTAAGTTACACCAGCTTATCCTATGAGCTGGTTCTTTTTCTCATGTGGTGCAAGCGGAGATCTGAGCTTTCAAGTGGTAACAAACAGGTCTCAGCTGCCCAAGTTGGGGTCCCCAGTGAAAAGCAGGGTAGAACATCAACAGTTTATGAAGTCTGGCTACTCAAGCAGGACTCCCCCATAAAGGATTTCCGTTCCTAAGAATTTGCTTTCATAACACTTCCACAAATTCCATTAGTTTTCCTTTCCATTGAACAGAAATAAAATTTCACTGTGAGGCTAAGAGACGCAGGAGGACAGTTGAGCTGATCATACACTCATGCCTCCTGATTGTACAGAGACAGATTAAAAGTATTTTGTGTCTTGCTGCTCCTGGACTAGAGGCATTGCTATCTTGTGCAGCACCAAATATTCCAGACTGGCACAAATGGGAATGTTACCTCGTTTTATCAGGTTGACCTACAGGCTAGGTGCATATCCACCTGGGAGAGAGTCAGAGGACAAGCAGAACATGCAGTTGCAATACCTGGGGAGAACCTCAAGCAACTCCATCTGTGGCAGAACTACTCCCATTTGTTTTCTAGAACCTGACGGTTGGGTCAACAGTCCTGCCCTGAACCAGTTTCCAGGATCTGCATCCTGGGATCACATGCCAGGTCAGGGTGCTGAGAGGCTCCCCAGAAGTGTCCCTGCAGCTGACCCAGCCGACGATGAGGTGATGAATAATGCAGGGCAGCCTTTTGTCGAGTGCCACTCTCGCTCGCCAGGAAGAGGAGAGCTGTGCTGCACTCCAGGGCATCAATAATTCAGCCAAAGGCTGGGTTTCATCTTGGAGGCTTGGCTGGCCAGCAGGAACGCTGGATGCGTTATCAGGGCAGGCAAGCAGGCTGGCAGAGCAGGAGAGCAGCCCTTGGGCGACAGGCCCAAAAGGAGGAAGACAGTGCTGGACTGCAGGTAGGGCAGCTGCCTGCACTCACAGCTTGGGGGAAACCTCCTGTTTCCTCAAGACAGTTGGTGGTGACACTTACTGGGACGTCAGGAAGGTCAACAAGTGGTGCTGAGCTGGATGAGTCCCTCTGCACTACAGCTACAATATCAGGGAGGCTGTGCCTATAGCCCTAGCATCTTGAGGCCATGAGGGTTAGGCTTTAAAAGAGCATGTGTTGTTTGCTTTGCTGAAAGCATTAGCACCTTTCACCCCCTAACAGCGAGGGGAATAAAATTCCAGTGCTCCCACTGCATTGTGCCAGCACCACAGCTGTTTTGTACAATGCAGCACGAGTTGATTTGTCTCTTCCTGGCTTGAGTGATTTTTCCATCCCTCTCCCCTCGAGCTGGCCCAGGCCTGTATGCCGTGAACTCAGACAGGGCAGCTGCAGCCTCCTTGTAGAGGATCTGGTAGCAGAGTTCAGGCCCTTGTACTACTTGCAGAGTCCCCAGTTTTTGCAGCTGGTCATTACTTAGGACTTTCTACCTTAAATCACAAAGATCAAACGAGGGTCAGGACTCTTAAAACAGGAAGAGCCTCCTGCACCTGTCAGTAGATTCGTGCTGATGGATTTTCTGAAGCCTCTGAACAGGTTCATAATGCCCAGGCTATTGTAACATTTGCTTTTTTAGTGATCAGAGGCACAACAGAATTAGTTCAGACAGATCTACCTCTCACCTTGTACAGGGTTGCATCACGAGAGAAGCTATAGCCACTCAGCCTCTAAAAATTACCTGAATCTCAACAGCTTTGGACCAGAGTATGCTCTGAGTATTTGGTCACCAGGAGTCACAAAAGCTAGGCTGTGAGCCAAGTGAAACTGTGCTAGAGGACAGAAGGAAGCCATTAACAGGACAGCTTGGTTAGCTCATGATCAGGGCATTTAAGAGAGGAAAAATACTGTCCCCATGGATTCATAGGTGTGTTTCAAATGGAAACATGCTCTGGCCTGTAGCTCTTGCCTTCAAAACCCTTTTCTTAAGTCACCTTCTGTTCTCTTGAATTTTAAGGTGTCCAGCAACCAAGGTACTAACCCCAGAAAGGTCAGCAAGCAGAGAATCTATTTTATGTATTAAAGATAGAAATCTACTTTATCACCAGAGTTCAGGGAGATGGCAGGGTCTGTCTTTCTTCAGGAGCTTCAGGATAGAATAAGTCAACCTCTAGCTGCTAGTAGTAATTACATTAGCGCTGGGATAAGCACCCAAAAGCTGTACTCACACTCGGGCAATTGCACCCAGAGCCAGTTTACATCAGTAGTGACAGCAGACAGACACCTACGATTATTTCCAGACACCCCTGAGAAAGGCCTGTCTAGAACAGAGACCTCCAGTGTGCTACCTTTGGAAAGAGAGATGCCAATCCTGTAGGGAAGCTGGAGCCGTTGACGTAGCTTCCTCCGCAGAGGTTTGGGATCAAACCCACTTACTGATAACTGACAGGTGCAGCTGATAAAAGAGAAAGGCTTGATTCTTCCTCCGTGAAGATGAAGAGAACGACCTGTTTGAAGTCTGTCTGCAGGTGCCGCAGCAGTGAGGGGCTCTCTGCTGCATCCCCTCTGAGGATACTAACGCGATGGCTGCGACTGGTGGTGTAAGTGTCCATACGATACATCCTCCAGTGAGATGCTGAATCCTACAGAATTTCTATATCCTTGCAGCTGCCCAAGCCTAGGAGCTTATTCCCCATTCCCGGGGTAGCAGAGCTGGCCACCACCTTCCTACCCCAACTTCTACTGCCTGCTTTGCTTTTCTGAAGGAAATCGTAAGAGAAGCCATGAAGCCCACAGGACACTGTCTGGTCAGGGAGTTGCACGCACAAGCATGGCAAGTTACTGCGTATACAGTTTCAGGGAGATATGCACAACTTTTTGTCGCAGCCACCTCTCTCCTGGTCCTGCTGGAGATGGGTACAGGAGCCCACCCAGGAACACACAAGCCCTTCAAGCTGCCTCTCTTCTCCTCAGGAGTCCTGCTAACTGGTGCCTGAGCTAGGAGGAACCATGTAAAGGCAGCATTGGGGTTTTGAGTTTGTTGTTCTCTTTCTTTTTATTTTTTAATGTTTTTTATTGTTTGGGTTTTTTGTCACGAGAGAGGTCAAGCCTTGTCCAAAATCCTTCATCCAGCACCTGCATTAGGCTGTAACTGGCAGGTTTCAAACCAGGACTGCTCCTGAACTAGGCCTCACGGAAGCAACCCCAGAGGTGACGTGCTGACCATGCTCTGCCTCCCCTTCCCTCGCTGAGCAATGCCACAGCCCTTCTTCCAATCTGAATTAAGCTCTTGTGTGTTGGCCAGACAGCAATAGCTAATGTCGTCTGAGTGGCACAGCACATAATGGCCAGTCCATTTATCTCCCAGTCGCTGCAGTTCCAGTAAAACATCACTTTGTTAAATGCCTGGAGACGAAGAAAGCATCTCCAATGCTACAGAAAATCGAGCTTATTCTTAGGCAGGTTTTATCCTCCTCCTAGGAGATCTGCTGTGCTAAAGAGTGCTACAAACCCAGTCCTTACTGCCAACAGCAGACCTCAACTGTCATTTGTGCCTCTTGGTGGAGACAGGGCAGTGCTCACTCACACTAGCAGCAGGGCTCCGTGGGGACAGCCCAAACAGGCCTAATTCTCCCAGCAATTACATTTTGGAAAGTGGTTTTCAGCCTCAGCAATCCATTTCCTTCCAGTCTCCCCTCCTAACGCAAACGCCTGCGTGCTGTCCGCAAGTACCAGTGCCCATTTTGGTTCAAAAATTACTACTGTAATTAGACAGATGAATATTCATATATGAGATTATGTGGAGTAGGTGTAGCAGGCAGAAGCCACTATTTATAAACGCCTCCTTGCTCTAGAATCAGTGTGTGCAGACACTGTTCCCATGCCTGTCTCCTTCCTACGCCTTGAAGCTAAAAACCACTTATCAGAAACTTACAATAATGCTTCTAAACATAAGATTTCTTTACAGTGTTTCTTTCTTTCTTCTGCTACCAAGGTCATTTGCATGCAAACGGCATCTTTAAGCTTTCCATCTGCTCCTTGCTTTGCACCTGTAGTTAATATTTCCTTTTTTCATAACATATGACTCATTGGCATGGTTACAGGAGGTGATATCTGTTTACAGGAGACCAGTTCCTAAAAGAGCCAGAATTACTCCACTACACAGAAGGTTTGGAACAAGACAGCACCGCTTTGTTTGTTCATCAACCCCCACACGAAAGTGTGGTCTCAAAGTCACCAGCTGGACTTCACTTCTCAGGCAGGATCCCAACATACTCTGATTTGCCTCTTTCCTCTCCTGCCCAGCCACAAGCAGTTTTCCAGTGATCACCCCCGAGAAGCGTATGGGCTCAGCAGCCACATCTCACCACCTGCCTCACACTTTGCTCCTCACGGGCAGCCAGATTTCTTCACCCCATGGCTCCAGGGGGTCACTGCATCCCCAAGCAGCTCCTGTTCTCAAGTTTGTGAGAGATGGTCCCGGTACCACGTTGGCCTACCGAGACACTGGTTGCTCAGTCTCTGCGGCAACTTCCCATCACTTTAACGGGACTGGTTCGTTCAGCACCTGGGAGCTCCTGGCACCTCACCCCCTGAAGTGGAGACAACCCGCACCTCTGCCACAGCTCCCCGGCACAAGGGAATAGTTCCCCAATGGGTTCAGCTAACTGAACAGCGATTTGCAAGGTAAGCTTTTCTTTAAGAACAAACATTAGGCAAGCAACGTCCTCTCCATGATCCTCTCCCCAGTCAATGTATAGAAGCATCTCTTGGCCTTATTAATCTTTACCGGACCGTCTCGCTGCAGCATCAGCAGCACCACGGTTTAGCTTTAGCTCCTGCCCGGGCTGCACTAGCGCTGCCCGGAGCCCCCAGTACCGGGAGGCGGCTGCTCCTGGGGCTGTGGCCCAGCCGAGCAGACCCACCCAGCTCCCAACTCATCC
>NW_009700915.1:0-699 GCF_000703405.1 Apaloderma vittatum
AAACAAAACCAGTGTGACTAAAATAGCCTGAGGCAAGACTCTCTCCAGAGCCTTAACTCAAAAAAGCTGGGAAAACCCCCCCGATTCATTTGTACCTTGTTTCTTGGAAGGAGGGAAAATCTCTGCCAAAGACAGAGCCAAGAGAGATGCTCCCTCGCAGTCCCCTCTGCTCGGCATCGTCTTTGTCCCTCTGCCCAGAAGGAGGAATCTTTGTAGGGTGGTTTTGGACATCCAGCCTTGAGTGCTAAACCATATGGTCACCTTTTCTGAGGGAGGAAATACTTCAGACAATTGCTCTTGCCCTTTTTAGGCTTCTCAAAGTTTTCTTAAAAATAGTTCTTGATACAACTTTTTGCATAGCAAAAAGAGTTTCCGTAGCCCTTTTCTGACCCAGGCGTTTAAACTAGCCCAGTAATAGTGATAACGTCCTCATCATCAATATCCTCACCCGGATCTTAAAGACAAGAAATTCTAACATTTTCTTTGTTTGACTCTCTTTGGTAGGCTGAAGGAAAGGAAGAGGTACTCTGATCCAGTCAAAAGTTGGTTTTTGAAATGGTTGTGGACCTGTGTTCGGAACATACCGCCTTGAGGCAGTGAGGGGCTTGCACGGTTGTTCTCCTGGGGTTTTGCCTTGTGATTTGTGGCTTTTCAGTGTCATTCCAGTGGAAGGTGGCATTTGGACAAGCAGCTCAGCAA
>NW_009700915.1:862-1071 GCF_000703405.1 Apaloderma vittatum
TTCCTGTCGCGGTACTGCGTGTTCCTTGTCTCTGGAATTGTGTTTCCTTTCTCCCGGTGAACTCTGCGGTGAAATGATGGCTATCTTGGTGGAAGGGAGAGGAGTTGTTCTTTCCTGTGGATGATGTTAAAAGATTTTATCCCTTGAACAACAGAAAGGCTTGAACAGACCCTCTCAGCTGTGAAGCCATTGCATCCTTTTATTTTGTC
>NW_009700916.1:0-6263 GCF_000703405.1 Apaloderma vittatum
CGGCGCCCGGGGTCCAGCTCGGGCTTTGTGGTCGTAAAGGAGCGGTATCTGGTTTGGAAGACGTCTTCCTACTGAGAATCTCCCTGCTGGTCTCGGAGTCTGCTGCCTAAGTTACTGTCCTGAGAGCCTGCCAGGGCCCTATGGTCGGCTGTGTGATATATTCCCTAGTGGACTGTGCCCATGCTGAGGTGCAGGCTTAGTGTGCTGTGTATTGTCAGTGTGTAAATGTAACACAGCTCGGAGAATGACAGGTTGCCCAGAGAGGTGGTGGAGGCTCCATCCCTGGAGACATTCAAGGTCAGGCTGGATGGGGCCCTGAGCAACCTGATCGAGTTAGAGATGTCCCTACTCACTGCAAGGGGATTCGACTAGATGGCCTTTAAAGGTCCCTTCCAGCCCAACACATTCTATGTTTCTGTGTTATCTTGCTGCAAGGGCCTCATGGAGTCCGATGTATGGGTTCGATATGTGGAAAACTGAGAACTGTTTGTGTTCGGTAGTTTGGATGGTTGGCTGGGTCCAGTAGTTTGGGATAGGTGTTTATGTTCTGCAGCTTGAGCTGTGAATTGTTCTGTTTGTCCGTAAGGGGGGATGTGCAAGGTGCAGGAGAGCGCAGGGGGAGGCCAGGAGCTCTGGTTGCAGAGCTGCACAGGGACTGGCTGGTGCAGGATCCGAGGCAGAAGAAGAGGTCAAAAGTTTGTGGCCGAGGAAGACTTGGAGCCTTCCTCATGAAGACGACCCAAGCGTACCTGAGGAGCACCAGAGAGATGCACTGCACACGCGAACTGGGCAGGGACTTATGTTAATGAGTTCATGAATATGCATGTAGGCACCCCATATATGTCAACGTTTCGCCATTCCCAAGGCATGTACATTTTGAGGAGAAACCCTGTACATGCCCGGAGCCTTAATAAAGAATACCTGCTTAATAACTTCAGTTATTGAGTTTCTCCGTGTCAGGTTGTTTCTGGGCAAGGGTGCATGTGGGTGACTGGAAGGGTTTCATTGCTAGTGTCCATGCAGGAAATGTGGCCTGGTATATGGCACGTTGACAGATACTTGACAAGTCTCAAGATGGGTGTTTTGTCCAAATCACGCATTTTGCAGATTGATGTGTCCAGCTGTGAGTGAATCTGAGCTTTGTTGTGGAAAAAGTCCTGCAGTGAGTATTTGCGTTCAGCAAGTGACTTGTTCGAGTGATACTGTGGGGCGTGATGCGCAATGAATGTCACCATGTATCAGCACACGGTGCGGTGCCCGCCACAGAGAGTGCACAGGCAAAGCGCTGGTCTTGATGAGCATCCCGTCGTTCTGCTGTGAGACCAGGGACGTGACGTCTGTTATACCAGTGACAGTTTTTTTTCTCCACTGAAGACTAAGTTAACGGGTTGTTAACATGTGAACTGCTGTGTGGAGTAGTAGTCTTCTGCTGTAGTTGCCTGTGTAGTCTGTGAAGGCCACATGCTGTATTCATGCAGGAATGAACATACAGGTGTACCAGTTTTGGGGGTGTGCTACTGAGCCGCTGTCTAATAGACAAAGTAACTTTCAGCAGTTTTGGAAGATCAGATGCCTACCTGGGCTGTAACGTATACCTGGTGTCTCAGTGAAATGATGCCTGTAGGTGTTGAGTTAGAGGCTTTGTAAGAAAATAAAACTGGTAGTGTCCAGTAAAATTGAAAGCTGGTCTTACTAGCCCTCTGTTTCTTTTGACAGAAAAAAAGTTCACAGTTCACTTGCACAGAATTTGGGATTTCAGCTAATGTATCTTTTTGCTGTTGTATTATCAAATGTTGAATAACGTTCTCCTGTTTTATGAATTTTCCTCATCCATAAATACTTTCAGTAGTTGATTTATGGCAATATTTGGAACTTCACCCATAAGTTGGACTGTGAAGGGTACAAGAGTCACGTCACTTATGATTTTACAGATGAAGAATGATGCCTTTGTCTGTCCTTGAGAAATCTATGAATTGCAATAGAGTTATGTATTTATAGGCTCAGAAGAGCAATACATTATGTTCAGAAAAATATTCCTGAAGTTATGTAGTGTAAAATTGCAACTAAAAACCATAGACTTTGTGTTTAATTTTCTCTAGAGACAAGGTGATGTTTCTGGTTTGTCCCTAGAAAGTGGTGAGTTGAGCTTTCAAAAAAAATGGCAAAAGTAATTGTGGTATTTTCAGATATTTTATAATGAAAAATATGTGACATATTTGATGTTGGAATTCAGGTTCCTGTGGTCCTGTGGACTTAGGAGTAAGTATAATAAAAGCTTAATTTCCTGTGCGAATCAGATACTACCAGAATGTTATCAGAGTCCACAGGGAGTAATATAGTATTTTATAATTTTTGTCTTGATGTAAATAATTTGTGTGTATGATTTATGTAATTTAGTATAATATGCATTCAGTGACAGTTTTCTAAACTAATCGCATTTTCTTGATTATTACAGATTGAAGCTACTGATTCAAAGAATAATGTGTTGGTGTTCTTTAAGCTGCGACCTGATGTAATTACAGAAGATAATCTTCATAGTAATATTCTTGTATCATCAATGCTAGATTCACCAATTAACACCCTTTATCAAGCTGTACGACAGGTTTTTGCACCAGTATTACTGAAGGTGAGCAATATACTCGATGTTCTGTAGATTTATATTTATATACTGAAATTCCATAGGATGTTAACTATCTTATGTTTTGAAAATAAAATATTTTGAGAGCTTAAGCAATGGATGGTAGTTTTGATTTCTAAGTTAAAGAAGGTACTTCACCTCTTATCATTAAAGATGAGAAGAGGATTCTGGTCATAGATATGCCTGACTAGAAATGTGACAATACACTGGGCAGTGATGGTTAATAGAGACAACAGCTTCTTGCCACCAGTCATTCCAGTCTCGTGTCCTTTTCTTGTTTTAGAAGTTTTTATGGTTTATATGAAATGCGTATATCTGTATTATGCAAATATAAATCTATATATGTATTATGCAAAATACCTGTATTATGCAAACTGCAATTCTTTAATGTATAATAGATATGGATGTTAGGCTCCCATTGATTGACTCCCATTGGGTTGATTGGTGCAGCTGCATTTCTCATAGTTATGCTTTTTAAAAAATGTTCTGAGGCTTTTCTTTCTGTCCCATTAAAGAATACATTTCCTTTGTAGATTTTTTTTTTTTGGTCAAAAATTATGGCCATGACTGTATTTCATAAGCTGAACATGCAAAGTTTGAGCATTTAAATATTTTTAATTTCTTGTATGTCATAATATTGATAAAATAATTTTAGAAAAAACATAGTAACTTTTAATACTTGGTTCTAGCAATTTCCAGGTTCTACGGTAGAGTTAGATTCCAAATTTATTTAACTTTGAGAATTCATTAACAATAACTTTTGAACAAATTTTCAGAGTTCCTTTATAAACCCAACAACTGACCTTTGATTTTGTGATACATTTTTTTACAGTATTATTCTGAATTGCTAAGTGAAAAGAACGAGGTGCTTTTCCTTGACTTTAAGAAAAATAATTTCGTTGTCCCACAATGTGTTTGGTTATGGCTGTTAATCTGAGTAATTTTTTTTTTTAAGATTAATGGGAGGAAAACAGTAATTGTTCTATCACATGAGTCACAATTTTTGAAAATTTCATTGCAGGATGAGAGATGGAGTAAAACATTTGATCCCAAGCTCCAGAAACTTTTAAGTGAGCTTGAAGCTGGCTTGAGTACTGTTCTCAGAAGATCAGGTCCTAATTATACTGAAGCAAAATTCAGTGAAGATGATGCACGAGGTTTGTTTTGCAGTTACGTCTTTCACAGTTAATTTTAAATTAGTAGTAAATAATTTATTTTCAGGTTGACTTTTCAGTTTTCATTATCGCAGTGGCTGCAGAATGTGAAATATAACAGGCTAGAGTTAGTGATGATCGACTCTGGTCTTTTGGTATGAACTTGATACCACGTCTAGTCAGAGTCAGAAGTTGAATTACATAATTGTATAGTAAATATTTGCTTTAGAAAGTATGTTCTGTCACAAAATATTTTGTGACCATTCATATATTTCATATTTAAACATTTTCCATTGTTATTTGCAGCTATACTTACACCAACAGATGAATTCCAGTTCTGGACAGAATGTGCCCGTCATGGAAGTAAATGGTGCAGTAAAGAGAGAGCTGCTCATTTTAAAGACTTGTTTGAGGACATTGCAAAAGTATGTTTTCTTTTGTGTGATCAGTGGTATATTTGTAGACTTATGAAAAACAACTCTTCTTATGAAATATGTGTCATTATATAATATAATATTTTAAAATGTAGGAATATATAGATATTTAGTGATTTTTTTCTCAGAAAAAATTTTTTTTACATGATATTTCTGTAGTTTCTAGTGACAAGGGTACAGAGGATGCCAACATTTAATTGGGAGCAGATTTGACCAGTGAATTTTAAGAACTGCGTAGAAATATAAGTAGGCTACAGTTTGTGAACTAGAAACGGCCTCATGAAATTCTAAAAAGGAAAACTGAAAGTGCAGGCAATAATAATACATACTATTGTGCTGAATTCTTGGCACCTTTAAAGAGCTTGCTTGAAAAGCACTTCAGATATCTATGTTCTTCGCATGAATAAATTTACACAAATGCTTGTTTTTTAAGAGGATTATGCTGTATTATATTAAGTGATAAACCTCAGGAAACTATAGCAATTGCCAGTTTCAGGAAAGTATAAATGTTTTTAGAGTACTAGTTGCAAAGTGATTGTGTTAAGAATATTTTTTTCTAGGATTATTACAACTTGGATAGTCTCTCATTATTTGAGGTTGTGGATTTGGTGGACACCACCAAGGACACTGTTGATGGTGTGTGGAGACAGACAGAACATGATCCTTATCCACAGCCTCGCATGCGTAATCTCTTGGATGTAATAGGTAAACTTTTATGCAGTCTTGATTAAATGAACAGTTGAGAAATAGTAAATTGAATCCTTGAGCAGAGACCTTCCTCCTCCTAAAGGCACCGGCGATAGCCTTCAGCCAGTTCTGGTAGATGCCTTCACACGTGCCTGGGAAGATGGTAGACAATAACAAGGTGGAGATGGATACCTTTCAGACTGTGGACTGAATTTGTCTTGCTTCTCTTTGAGTCCTTGTCTTTCTTTCAGAGGACAAAAATTCATTTACATACCCCCCCATTTGAAGGTTGATTCAGTGTGTGTGGAGATGAGAGCAGGCTGCGCAGAGGTTGCTTCTCTCATTCTCTCAACAGCAATTTCATGTTCTGAGACAGACATAAGACAGTGAGTTTGCCTGCTGCTGCCACATGTGTGGATGCATGAGGGGAAAGGTTGCTGGAAGCAGCCAGCTACTGCTGTTGCTGTTCGTAAACAGAGATGCCTGTGTGTGGATTCCAGAATCCAAATCCATCAGCTTCTGTGGTTGGATGAATCTCTGTTTCACTTGTAAGTGTTTAAGAGATTCATTGAATCTGAAGCAAAATTATCAGTAATTATTACATTTGTGTGGTTTGAAATCAAGACATTACTCTAGTTTTGTTTTAAAAAAAATGACTGAAACGTGGTGCAGCGTTTAAAGGACTTATTATAAACAAACATAACTTGGTTTTATACTTTCTATGTTCTAGGTGGCTCGCTAGGTAGATACATTCAGAGAAAATTAGCAGCTTTGAATTTGTGGGAGGATGCTTTTCACAGTGTTAAAGAAAATCTGAAGGCTGGCATTTTGATTTGTGAGCAGTGGGTGTCAGCTTGTGAGTACCTAACTGGACAACTGTGGAAACGTTACACTCTACATCCGTGGAAAAATGAGAAATATTTCCCAGAGTCCTTAGCCAAACTTGGCAAACGTCTTCATGAGGTACAAATTTTAATTATACACATTTATTTTTTTAGATGCAGAATTATACAACATTGTTTTAAGTTAAAAAAAGGAATTAAAACACTTTTATAGCCTTTTTCAGAGTCAGATAGCATTCCATAATCTGTGTTTGCCTGAGCCATTCAAAAGTTTCTGTAAAACAGAGAGAGGGATGGGATGCAAGTCACAGGAGGCAAATGCAGGGACTGGGAGAATGAAGGGCTGCTCACTGTAGGAGAAGATCAGATTTGAGACCATCTAAGGAACCTGAAGGTATACAAGTCCATGGGATCTGATGAGATACATCTGCAGGTCCTGAGGGAAGTGTCCGATGAAGTTGCTGAGCCATTACCCATCCTTTTTGAGAAGTCATGGCAGTCTGGTGAG
>NW_009700916.1:6294-7517 GCF_000703405.1 Apaloderma vittatum
GCTGACTGGAAAAGGGGGAACATAACCCCATTTTAAAAAAGAGAAGAAAGGAAGACCCAGGGAACCACAGGCCAGTCAGTCTCACCTCTGTGCCTGGCAAGATTGTGCAGTGGATCCTCCTGGAAACTATGCTAGGGCACATAATAAACAAGGAGATGATTGGTGACAGCAAACATGGCTTTGCTAAGGGCATATCATGCCTGACAAGTTTGGTGGCCTTCTGTCATGGGGCTGCAGCATCAGTGGGTAAAGGAAGAGCAACTGACATCATTTGCTTGGACTTATGCAAAGCGTTTGATGCTGTCCCACATGACATCCTTGTCTCTGTACTGGAGAGACATGAATTTGACAGATAAACTGCTGGGTGGATAAAGAATAGGCTAGATGGTCACACTTAAAGAGTTGCGGTCAATGGCTTGATATCCAAGTGGAGACCAGTGACGAGTGGTGTTCCTCAGGGGTTGGCACTGGGACCAGTGCTGTTTGATATTTTTGTTATATTGAGTGCACCCCTGGCAAATTTGCTGATGACAGCAAACTGTGCGGTGTGGTTGACATGCTGGAGGGAGGGGATGTCACCCAGAGGGACTTCTAACAGGCTTGAGAAGTGGGCCCATGCAAACCTCATCAGGTTCAACAAGGCCAAGCGCGAGGTCCTGCACAGGGGTCGGGGCAGTCCCAGGCACAAATACAGGCTGGATGGTGAGTGGATTGAGAGGCAGCCCTGCAGGAAGGACTTGGGCATGTTGGTGGATAAAGAGCTAAATATGAGCCAGCAATGTGTGCTCACAGTCTAGAAAGCCAATCGCATCCTGGGCTGCATCAAGAGAAAGGTGGCCAGCAGGTCGAGGGAGTTGATTCTCCCCTCTGCTCTTGTGGGACGCCGCCTGCAGTTCTGTGTTCAGCTCTGGGGCCTCCACTGTAAGAAGGACGTGGACCTGTTGGAGCAAGTCGAGAGGAGGGCCACAAAGATGATCAGGGCGCGGGAGCCCCTGCCCCGTGAGGACTGATTCGCACAGTTGGGGTTGTTCTGTGGAGAAGAGAAGGCTCCAGGGAGACCTTACAGCAGCCTTTTAGTACTTAAAGGGACCTACAGGAAAGAAGGGGAGGGACTCTACCAGGGAGTGTAGTGACAATAGGTAATGGTTTCAAACTGGATGAGTAGATTTATATTAGATATTGGGAAGAAATGCTTTCCTGTGAGAGTGGTGAGACACTGGAAC
>NW_009700917.1:0-19584 GCF_000703405.1 Apaloderma vittatum
GTCGGCTCCGGCCTCGCTGCCGCAGGTGAAGGGGATGAAGATCAGGTCCTGGTTGTGTTTGGCTTTGGCGTTTCTTCTTTCCTCCCCCGCCTCTCCCCCCGTCTGTGTTGACTAAGTGATCTGCAGTTAACCGGAGGGGATGGTGAGGAGAAGTGGTTTCAGAAATGTGAACGGGCACTGACGGTCCCGTGTGTCCTTTGCCGTGGGGTTGGATTTGGAGGCAGGACCTGGAGGATGCTGCCTGTGTTTTCCAAAATCTCACTGCGCGCTTTAAGAAGTGGAGCAGATGGTGATGGTAGTGGTTGTTATGGAAGAGATCTGTGAAAATCCTGTATTTCCTCTACGTAGTTTCTGTGTTGCTTCTTCTAGCTGAAAGAGGTTATCTTTGGCTTTTGGCAAGGAAAAGAATGTTGCTGCGAGCTGTCATGCAAGCGAACGAGATGGTTCTGCTTTTCCACAGAGGAGGGAACCCTATGTTTCCACCTCACCTTTGAAATTGACAACAGTTAGTGTCTTGGCATAGAGAGAAATTGTGGTACGCTTTATTTTCTTATCGCACACCTTTATAGTTGAATGTGACTAGAAAGGAGACTCGGAATCTCCTCTTATCCTGTTCTACGCCAGATGTGTTTTTCCATCTAGTATATATTGCACTTGAAGCGTTAAACTCTCAGGGGGCATGGAGGTGGGGATGTGAGGCAAGGTCTAGTAGTTAACTTCAAACAATTCTCCTTGCTAGTACTTAAGAAGGAGAGAAAGGAACATGTTGTAAAAGCAGCTGAGGAATATATAAAAGTGAAATATTAATGAACTGGAAAAGCTCAGATAGCAAAGACACTGTGTCTAATCATTCAAGAGGGTTCTGATATTCTTTACAACTCCTTGTTGTGTTTGTGTGTGTAGTACAAATGCTATTTGGATAAAGGGCAGCACAGCAATATCTGTATTTAGCTGGAAATGGTAATAAAAATAATAATAATAGTAAGTAACATTTTTTTTTAATTGGAGATCATCTTTGCAGTGACTTGCTTTTGTCATGATTTTCTGAGGCTGCTGTAGGACAGAGACTTACTGCGGAAACAGTAAAAAAAATCTTTCAAGAATGTTTTCTTAGAAATGGAAATGTGAAGGGCTGACTCAGACCTGGAATAGCCTAAAGGAATGATTAGCCTTAGAAAGTCCTCTCAGACATGATGATGACTCTTTTCACGATGAAGGTATTATTCCTCTCTGACATCCCGGATGGAGAGCAACATCCCCTAAACAGGTAGCACTGTCTCAGGAGGAGGTAATACATGGCTGTCCAGGATCTGCTGAAAGCCTGTCGTACAAACAAGTGGTATTTTCTGCAAATTGAGGCTCCTTTACCTCTTGGAGTCTGGAGTGTGATGGTCCCTGTACTTTGAAGAACTTCTCCAGTGTGGCTTGGAGGGACACAAAAAGGAGCAGTTTAGTATACTTTCTGTGATATTTCGGTAAGGGACTTTAGTTCAGTGGAAAAGTTGTCTGTCAGGCCATGGGGTGAAGTCCTGCAGCCCTGACTGTAGTCCCTGGCAGGACTTTTTTGGAATAGCTGGTGCACATTGGCTTGAGCAGGGCCTATCTTCTGGAGAACCTGGTGCAGGCCTGGGTAGGGGGATGGACATGGGGAGCTGTACCAGGAGGAGGAGGACCTGCAACAGTATGGAGTATGTACCATGTCTGGGTCATGAGAGCTAGTGTTTGGTATTTAAGTCTGTTAGTCACAGAAGATGCGGAAAGAGCATCTTACACCCTCAGGTCTAAGCATATGGTTGTGTGAGTGCACGATCTCTCGTGCTGTGTAAGCTCCATGCGGCTGAATTTCTCCTTGATTCAAGCCTAATGCCTTACATAAGCCTTTGTGGCTGGTAGCTGGACGTTGAACACCTCAGAATAAATTTGGCAATGTTTTTATTCTCTAGCGAGAGTGTTTTGTAAATTGCAAGAGAGATGTCAAAATGTTGCTCCATCTGAACAACTTTCCATTATTCCTTGAAGGTTTGTGGAAGATACTGTGGCTTTATTAGATTAGCCCATCTGGATTATTTGGAAGGTCAGAATAGCGTGAGGTCAACGTATGTTTTTTTTTATGTGGTAGTTTGAACTGTGCAGATACAAGTCACTGAGAAAAATATTTTGTCACAATAAACTTAATAGTAGATTTTGAAAAACATAAAACTGTGCATTTTGGGAGCATAACACTTTCATAGAGCTGAAGTTCCTAGCTAGTTTTCACTCTACTTCTGGAGATATCCAGAAGTCTGTGTATTTACCAGTTGTTAGGGATTTTGAGGCAAGTTGAATGAAAGCTGCACAGCTGTTTCTCTGAGGTTGATTAATACAAATAAAGCATGAGATGTGATAGCATTTGTGTGTCGGTGAAAGCACTTGTGGAAAAGAAACCTTGTAGACAGTTCAAGTCAAATTAATAAGCAGCACACACTTTACTTTTGGAATAACTGCCAGCTTGCTGGGGGGAAGAACTGAGCTATATCCTCTACCGTGCAGAAGTTACTGCTTGTTTTAAGATTCAGTGCCCTCAGGTCTTCCCCTCTCGAGTAATTTTGCTGCAATGGGAGGGGCTCATCACAGTGAGGGAAACAAAAGGAAACATGTACCTAAATAATGGCGAGTTAGGGTCTGGGCTTTTTCCCTGAGAAATGACTATACAGCTTCATCAGGTTTTTCTCTCATTTTTGCATTTAATTGGCACTTTTCTGCAACGACAGTAAATTGAGTTATCTTGAGGAAGTAAATATATCGTTGTATTAGACTTTTAGCTATTTAATGTGCTGGCTGTGTGAGATGGCATGTAAAATACAGAACTTGTAAGCACTTTATGTGTAGTGTGATTCGTACTTGTAACACTTCATGTATGTTCCTGTACTTCAGCAAGGGCCTATAACTTTGGGATTGTGAAAGATACAGCCATATATTTTACTTGCAATACACCTCTATAGCTGTTCATTAGTAAAAGAAGTGGTTACTTGTACTTAGTACTTTTTGACTTGTTCTCACTGCACTACATGGTAGAGTGTATCACTTAGATAACATAAACTCAGTATGTGACTGAGGACTGCAGTATCCTTTCTCTGTTGTATGGCAACAAAATGATAATGTTTCCTGTAAAGTTTACTGGTTTTACCTGAAATGTGATCTGTCCTGTAGAGGACAGTTGTTTTCTTGTTCCTTATGCTATTTTATGATAAACTACAGCAATCAATAACTAAAAGCAGACAAGTCTTGAATGAGAAAAAAACAAGATTTTTTTTTCAAATGTGTGCTGCTTTGTATGCTTTGTAATTCTGCACAAAAACTGAAAGGAAAAAAACACACCCAAATACGCTGTTGAGCTGTATTGTAAGACCTGAATGATGATGTTGTTGTATCCAGAAGTTTTAAGTTGGCTATAGATGTTACCTTTTTTTTGGCACTGTTTATTGCTACAAAAGTCCCTGTGAGTATTGAGGTATGAATGCATAAATATTTTCTTCATATATGGGAAGTTGAAGCAGTGATTGCATTGAAGACACACAGTTGTTTTGTTATAAAGATGGCTGAACTGAAATGTAATAGAATGGCTTGAGTTGGAGGGGACTTGATAGATCATCTAGTTCCAACCCTCCTGCCATGGGGAGGGACACCTTCCACTAGACCAGGTTGCTCAAAGCCCCATCCAACCTGGCTTTGAACACTTCCAGGGATGGGGCATCCACAGCTTCTCTGGGCAACATGTTCCAGTGTCTTACCACCCTCATAGTGAAGAACTTCTTGCTAATGTCTAATTTATCCTACTCGAGTTTAAAACCATTGCCTCTAGTTCTGTCACCACATGCCCTTATAAAAGGTCCCTCCTTAACTTCCCTGTAGCCCCCTTCAGGTACTAGAAGGCCACTATAAGGTCTCCCTGGCGCTTTCTCTTCTCCAGGCCAAAAAACCCCAACTCTCTCAGCCTGTCCTCACAGGGAAGGTGCTCTGATCTGGCCCTCCTCTGGACTTGCTCCAACAGATCCCTGTTGTTCTGATGTTGGGGGCCCCATTGCTGGACACAGGGCTGCAGATGGGGTCTTGTGGGAGCAGCATAGAGGGGGAGAATCACCTGGCAATGCTTCTTTTGATGCAGCCCAGGAGGTGATTTGCTTTCTGGGCTGCGAGCAGGCGTTGCTGGCTCGTGTTCGGTTTTCATCCACCAACACTCCCAAGTCCTTCTCTGCAGGGCTTCTCTCAATCTGCTCATTGCCCAGCTTGTATTTGTGCTTGGGATTTCCCCGACCCAGGACCTTGCGCTTGGCCTTGTTGAACTTCATGAGGTTTGTATGGGCCCGCTTCTCCAGCCCATCAAGGTTCCTCTGAATGACATCCCTTCCCTCCAGCGTATCTACCACACCACACAGCTTGGTGTCATCAGCAAACTTGCTGAGTCCCACTGTCCATGTTGGTGACAAAGATGTTAAACAGTACCAGTCCCAATACCTACCCCTGAGGAATGCCACTTGTCACTGGTCTCCAATCAGACATTGAACTGTTCACCATAGCTCTTTGAATGCGATCGTCCAGACAATTCCTTATCCACTGAGTGGTCCATTTGTCAAATCAATGTCTTCGCAGTTTAGAGACAAGAATGTCATTTCCAATTTAGAGACAAGGAACAGTGTCAAATGCTTTGCACAAGTCCAGGTAGATCGTGTTGGTTGCTCCTCCCTTATCCGCTGATGCTCTAACAGCATCATAGAAGGCCACCAAACTTATCAGGCACAATTTACACTTAGTGAAACCATGTTGGTTGTCCCCAGTCTCCTCCTTATATGACCCAAGTTTCATAGTCTTATCCTGGTGACTGTGTTATTTTATATTTGGTTTTTTTTGAGAAATTGGCATAGGTTTGGAAACTTCCTGGAGATCCTGTTGGAGGATTTGGGTGTATAGTTTTGCAGCATTTTCTACATAAAGACTAATTACTAGTGGATTGTTTTTCAGTCTAGGACAAGCTTTTCCTGGATTTTGTTTTGTTGTTAAGTTTAAGAGAAAGCAGTTCAGCACTCCTAGAATGTAATGATGCTTTTACATTATTTAAGGAAATACTGCTTAATTTTTTATAATGCTCTAGCCTGTAAGGAATTTGAGATCCAGCTCAGCCAGTAATGCTTCTGATGGCCACAGCTGTCTTCCAGTGTGAAGAACCAGTTGTGACAGACTGGTAGGAAGCTTTAAAAAGTACTCTTTGCCTATACATTGCTTCTGTATAGTGCGAGTCATTGCTTCTGAAAACATATTGATTGGTTCTAGTGTGCTTCCAGCTCTGGCTTTCTTCTTCTTTTTTTTTTCCCCTGCTTTTCAGGCCTTTTTCCTACTCTTCCTTTGATGTGCCATTCTGAAGCAATGTATTAAAACGTTTGTATTTGAAAATAGTAGCTCTCAAATGATCCTGTGGGGGCCTGCTCTAGGTGATGCTGCTCTGGCAGGGGGCTTGGACTAGATGATCTGTAGAGGTCCCTTCCAACCCTTAGTGTTCTATCGTTGATTCTGTGATTTTGTATAGTACAGTGAGATTTAGATTTGGGTGAGAGTATGGAAATATTGAACAAGTTCCTCATCTGTATATGCCTTGTGACATAGTCTAAACCTCATCCTTTGAAGCAGGGTGTGTGAAGCAAAGATATTTGTGCAAATATCACCTTCCAGGGATGTTCCCCTGTCATCTTTAGCCATGCCAGCAAAATCTCACATCCTGAGAAAGCTGGTCACCTGATAGAGCCAGAATGTGGTGGGAGGGAAGTGCTGTGCTTCTGCCCCCTCAACCAGTAACACAAATATTTTATGCTTTGTCTTTTGTTTTGTGTGCTAGGTAGTAGCTCCAAATTCTACAGCTGCTTCTAGCTGTATTTAGTGCATTGCTGATCTGTGTGGTAAACTTCTGAACTATCGTGGCACATTTGTTTGTTTGTTTGTTTATTTATTTATTTATCACTCTATAACTGGTGAGGAGAATGGAGAAGAGCGAAGTTTTATTGTCCATTCTTGGAGAAGTGTGGGCCATTTAAGCCAGTGGCAGAATTACTACTGATTTGAATAGGAGTCTTGGTAACTGTTTTAATAGGTTTTATAACTTTAAAAATGCAGGCTGGTTTCTTGATGACCAACTGAATGTGCTGTGGCACAAGTAGAATGAAATTAGATCCCTTTCACAATCCTGACAAAAATAAGATTGCCTTTCATTTTCTTTATTAATTGTCACCATACTCATTACTTTGGTCTGAAAAAAAATAGTTATTCTGTTGCTACAACAGAAGCTTTAAATAAGAGCTTAATCTATATACTGAAATTATGAAAATACTGGCAAGCTAATTTCATTTGCAGTCTTCAGAAGTATCAATAAGTGCCTTGGTAAGCAGATTCTTCCAGTGATATAATGAAGTTTTTTCTCCTGGTGTTGCTGAAGGGGGTTAATTGGCAGAAAACGGCAATAAGGAAAGTGATGTGGCTTTCTCTCTATTTATTTAAGTGATGCTGCAGGTCAGTGTACATTTGTTCAGATTCACAGACCTCTCAAGTACCTTGAGAGCAGATCATGCCTTCAGCTGTGAGCACAAAGTAGCAATTGTGCTTAAAATGGCAAAGTAGCTTTAGATGATAAATATCAGTGCATATTAAATTTAAAATACTTCTTTATACTTAAAGTATTGTTAAGACACACGGCATCTGTGGGAAATTGTATTCACAAATTGATATTATGTAGGCAAATGTTAGTTAGTAGAAGTGCAAAGGTTGTGGTATAACCACTTGTTGCATGACTACTTGACTTTGGGGGGAAAAAACATGTAGTGTGTGAAGACACAGCTGCACGTCTTCTAGAGGCAATCCGTGAAGCCTTTTTAATTGCCTCACCTAGGTTCTTTCTGTTAAAGGTTAATGAGCTACCGAGGATCCTGGGGTGGGAGAGCTGTGTAGGTATCTTCTGCTCGCTTTTGGTTTTGCTGTTTCCCAGCACAAAAGTAGATGTGGGATGGAGGAATGTGGTGTGAGAAGGTGATGCGGGCTCTGCCCTTGCTGTGAGTAGCAAAATAAATTTTTTTTTGTGAATTGTCTAGTGTTTTGTAGTTATAGTTAGGGCAGTCATTATACAATGAGTAGAAGCCTCAGGCATCCTAATTTTTTAGTGATTTCGACGTAGCTGCTATAAGTTCTGTGGGAAATGTTGACCTTGTAAGCCAGTGGTAAAGCTGCTTCTTTTTTAAATGAGGCCTTGATTATATCCTAAAATCATATTTTAGTGCCTGTTAGTTTGCTTCGTGCAGCATTTATTTTTGTCAAGGACTAACTTTCAAAAGTTCCTGAGCATGTATTGTTTTTTGCTGGTTTTTGATACATCCTTAGGTGTGTTGGAGAAGTTGTGGATACCTCCTTCCTGGAAACGTTCAAGATTGATCAGAACTAAAATGGTCCTTAAGATCCCTCCCAACCCATTCAATGATTATGTGAAATTCATAGTATCTGTAACCTCTAGGTTGTCAAAATTTTTCTTACAGTGAGTTGAGAGTTCAGAAGTATAGGAATAGGAATTTTAGAATGGTTGAGACACTGCAAATACATTTGACATTAATAAATTCAGTGTGTCTGAAAACAAACTGCTCTGTACCTATAGGTGCCTATTCTGTGCTAATGGTAATTGTATAAGGGCACAGTACCAGCTGGGAAAGAAGGTGTTTAGAGTTTTTATGAAGTCCAGCTGGAACAGAGGTTGAAAAGACCAGAGATGTTAAAATAATTACCAGGTTTTTAAATTTTCGGAAGTTGATAATACTGAGAAAGTAGAAAGAAGAATATAAGATTTGGGAAAATTGTTTCTAAATAAAATTGAGAAGACAGTTGAGAAAAATATGTATTTGGAGTAGGTAAGGGAAAACTAAAGGGAATATAGATAAATTAGTTTGCCAGCTGTTAAGAGTTGACACCACAAGTGGCTTATTTTTTGACTGCTAATCTTTATTTTATAGCTAGCAAACTCTGGGACATCTGCTGAGACAGGGAAGAAAAGACTTAGAGGAGAGGTGGCAGGGAGTGAAAGAAGAATCAGCTGTTATCTTCTCTCAGCTCTGTGCCTTTGTTCTGCTCTAGGACAATAAGGCTGCTAGAAAAAAATCAGGCATTAGTCTCTATTAGCCACAAGGTAATCTCTGTCCTTTCTAAGCCCTCATCACTGATCTTCGTCAAATATATTTTTGGTGATTGACTCTCTGTGGCAAGGTTTTAGCAATTTCACACCAGTCTTTAGTACTTGCCCGTGGCGCTTGATAAGGGAGTCATGTACAGTGGTCTGTTAATATTAGGTTTTGTTACAGATTAAACTTCTAGCAGGCAGAAATCAGAAACAGAAGCTGCAAGGCTGCTTTAGACTGTCAGATCTGTGCAGCTCTGGTACACTTGTGGATTGTGTTTGTTTTTTAATGTACAGAAAAGTTAGTTTGAATTTTTTCATTTAGTCTTTGACATGAGCTAAGAGCATGCAGCCACCCTATCTGGTGTAGCTAAAGGCCTAATAACTTGTTTATGCGTCCGAATCTTCTTTGTCAAGAGAAGCATAACATTTATACCTATAATAGTTTCAAATTAAGGGTGTTACCAGGTGAAGACTAGGGTGTTAATAAGACTTGAATGAAGTTTTTAGCTCACACATCCTGTGAGTTGCTTACAGGGATGCATAATATTCCCCAGACACTGTAGGGGTCAATTTTCTGGGGTAAAAACTGCATACATACGTATATATATATATATATATATGTATAATACTTTCTGACTTGCACAAAGAATATTTGTAAGCTGTTGTGCTTTCAGTTGAAAGCTGTGCTCTGTTCTAGATGTAGGGTAATGATAGTTTAGAGGAGAAAAGGATTTTTTCTTTTACTAGCTCTAGTACAGTAAAATCCAAACCTAAGTTCATAGCTTTTAAAATTTGCTTTTAGATTTCTAAATCCTTAATAACCATGTGGGTAGGGGAGAAAAGAACACAACGCGAAATACTACTCATCTTGGTTTTAAGGAGTTTATGTTGTGGGCAAGATGTTTCTGAAAGCTATATTTTAACAGTATATGTTATTTGTAGCCTTAGTTTAAGCAGGCTTTGGAATGGTACAGTTCATTGAAGAAGTTAACTGCTGGAAAGGGTGTGAGAATTTTAGAGTTTTTCTGTTTTCTTGTGCTTTAGTTTGAATTTGACTGAGGTCCCATGGTGTATCTATTTTATTGTGTTTCTGTATGCTTTCAAAATAGTCAGGGGTAAAAAAGTACCTATAAAAGAAACAATTCTCTACCCGCATTAATGAATCTTTTTTTCCTTATAGTTTGCAATTGCATGGGACATTGCATGTGACTTCCAAAATGCTGAAGTTGAGCATGAGAGAAATAGTAAAACACTTACACAGCACTATATCTTTATGCAGCATTTTCTAAATATAGACTAAGTCCTTGTCATAAGGAGTTTGTACATTTAAAATAAAACAAGGCTTGACATGACACAGAACAGCTTGAGAGAGGCGTGAGAGCTATTGGTGAGGAACTGAACAACTGTTTCAAGTCAGGGATTTGAGGAAGGCTTGAAAGGACGGTGAAGATGGTATATTCCCCCAGTTAAAAAAAAATAAATAAAAAATACAGGAGTTTGAACTCCATTTGTTGCCCAAGTTTTTGTTGCTGGTTTACAGGAACCACTTTCTTTCTAATATAGATGGTAAAAGCAGTAACTATATGAAGTATATGGAGATTTTTAAAATTTTTTGTTTAGTAACTCATCCTGGCTAGGCTTCGTGAATAAAGATATGGGAAGGGCTCTACCCACGCTTGCTACAAGCGAGCTGATGGCTAAAAAGGCTGATGCAGGGAAGCAAGTCCAGTTGCAAAAGGCACAGTGGAAAGTCTCCTTAGGCGGTATTGGCGAGGCACAGTTCTTTCTGCGTTGTCTTTTCTCCTTGAAACGAATTCTACGTGCGTTCTCAAAGGAGGCAGCAACGTTATGGATGGTGTGTCTCCACGTCTCCCGATTGGAGGCCAGAGTGGGCCACTGATGGTAGTCAGTATGGCCAAAACTGAGGTATTGCTTCAGAGAGTCCTTGTATCTCCTTTGTTTCCCCTTTTTGGGGCCCCTCTCCGGCGCCAGCCGGTGGCGAGTTCACCACAGAGCACAACCTTAGGGAGGCGGTGATCCTCCATCCTGGAGATGTGCCCTGCCCAGCACAGCTGCGTCCTCAGCAGTGTGGCCTCAATGCTGGTGACCCCTGCCCGTTCAAGGACAGTGACATCAGTCACGTAGTCACTCCAGTGGATATTTAGGATTGTACGGAGGCAGCGCTGATGGAAGCGTTTGAGGAGTCGCAGGTGGTGGCAGTAGATGACCCATGATTCAGACCCATATAAAAGAGCAGACAATACAATAGCCTTGTAGACACTAATCTCTGTACTTTTCTTCAGATGTTTATTGCACCAGACTCTTCTATGGAGTTTTCCGAAAGCTCTGTTTGCCTTTGCTAACCTGTTGTCTATCTCTTTGCCAATTTTACCATCCGAGGACATGATACTTCTAGATAGGTGAACTGCTGGACTGGCTTAAGCTTTGATTTGCCTGTGGTGATTTGGGGATGATATAACTAATAATGAAGGAATTAAAAGCTGCTTACACGTGTATGCGTATGGGTCTAGGCTCTCAGCTAGTGTTGGAGTACTGCCTCCTTCAGTGGAGCCAAACACACCTATTGCTTGTAGCTCTGTTCTGGCCTTGTATTTCTTTGAGCAGTGGCTGCTGATGGCTGCTGGCAGCTGAGGCAGGCAATGGAATAGCTTTTGAACTCCAGTACCTTTAGCCACCTCTCCCTTGGTGTATTGTTGATTGTCCATTCCTCTTGAAACTGGTTTTCTGTCCTGGAAGTCAAAAATGAAGCTTGGAAACCTTTGGTAGATTGTGTTGCTCAGGGAATAGATAAAAACACAGTATGGTGAGCTTATCTGGATTTCTTTTGGAAACAATACTTGCTATCCTACTGTCCTGGTGTATTGTTTGTATGTTAATCTGCACCAGATATTTTTTTGGTTGTTTGCTTTCAGCAATATTTGACAAAAGAATCGAAGCCTTAAAACTTATTAAAACTTTAATTAAGTTTTGATAAATTGGAGGAGAGAGATTTATGCAAGTTCTCTGGCTGAGAGAAGAGCTGCTTGATGAGCTCCTTCTGCTATCAGCATCAAAGTCAGCTTGGGAGAGGAGTCTTGTGTGTGTCCTGGCTGCTGGGAACTTCTTAGACATTAAAATGAAATAACCACAACATGCAAATTTGCAGGTAATTAGGCCTTGTTAGATCTGGTGCTTATAATGATATGTGAGAAAAAAGCCTCAGTGGTTTTCTTAAGTTGTGGGTTTTTTTTGTTTTGTTTTGTTTGGGGTTTTGTGTTTTTTTTTGTTTGTTTGTTTTTGTTTGTGGGGTTTTTTTTGATTGGTCTTCCTCTCTCCCTCTGGGTTATTTTTATACTACCTTTTCCAAAAGCATAGGGTGGAGCTCTTATTTGGGAAGTTAGACAGATGCCTGCATGATAAGAATTGATTTGCATAGGCCTGTATGCCGTATTTGTGTACAGCACCTGAAGATTTGGCTTTGTTTTTGTTTTTAGTACTTACCTGCCACATGCTTCCTTGAGCACTTTAGGTAGGTTATGCAGCTTTTGTCAAACTCAGCTTTTGGACTGAAAAGGTAACAGGAATGGAGTTTTTAAGATAGGTTTTGCTGTACGTCAATGAAAACAGACTATTGGCACAAGCCATGAGGGCCAGACTTGACTTTTTAGTTGTGTGTGATCAGAAAAGGATGGGGAAAGCACAAGCAACCCTGCTATCAAGATGTTGATTAATTGGTTTTGCATTGAACTAACGCACCCAAGTGCTTGGAGGAACGGATGTTCTGCGTGTTGTTCTGGCTGTGTTGTAAGTGACTGAAGGAAAGATCCCAGTTATCGACACACAGCTGAAGAAAAGCTGAAGTAAACTGTGATCTGTTGCCATTCACCATCTCTCTGGTACTTCTAGTTTAAGGAGGTGTGTTGAAAGTAGAGAAGTAGGAGCAAACTGAAAACAGAGGCGTCTGTTTTCCTGTGCAATAGCAAAACGCTTGCCAATTAGTAGAGAATACAAAATCCAAATACTTGTATTTGAAGAGCATGCAATCCTACCAAAGAGTTTTAAGTGGTTTGTTGCTCTAGTAGAAAATGAGCTTAGAAATAAAGTAAGGGAGTCTTTGTGTGAAGAGAAGCTTAACAGACATATGGAATGGTAAATTTCAGTACTTCAGTCTTTATGCTAGGATTTAGAAATTGTATTATATTTCTGAACTGTAGCTGATCACAATTTATGGTGGAGAACCTACAGAATAAATACTGAAGAGAGTGACTGTGAAAAATAATGATATGGTGTGAGTATTTGGCATAGTAACAACAGCCAAAACCTCCTTATGTCCTTCTTTATTTTGGAAAACAGTTTGGGCAGGGCACTACAGTGATTATTCAAGAGTGTGTTTATATATAAATGAGCTTGGTTTGCTCTGTCAGACAGGTGTGTGAGGTTGTGTTCCTGTAAAACCATTTGCTGAGCTTGCGTGCAGAAAATGCACCTGTTTAAAGGAATGAAAATTTCAGCTGAGATAAACTGGTATGCAGGGTGAAACCAAATGACTCAAGAGTGAAGCATCCAGTTTAAGCTGGGATTCTTGCTTTGGCACTGTGATACTTCTGCCTTCATTCATGTTAGCTGCGCTTCAGTCAATGCTGGTTGCACTTCATTTGTGCTTTGGTTACTGTATGTATATATTAGAAAGACCCTTTATAATTTATTAGTTATGATTGTTATTCAGGAAAGTTGCTTCATGGGCTACTTTTATTATCTTGAATACTGCAGACATATAATACTTGGGTTTACCAGAGGGATTTAATGAATCTGTGACAATAGAAACAATTACAGGAGTGGTGGAAAGAATCCTTGAATGTGGGTGGAGTGTTTGTTTTTTGTTTTTTTTTTTGTTTTGTTTTTTTTTTTGCTTTCCCCCCTGGATTTAATCTTCACACATCAAAGTAAATTAACTAGAATATGCTGCTTAGATGTCTTCTGAATTCCCAAGTCAAAAGCTATTATGAACAAAATGTGAGTCTCTTTGTTCCTGTCCTATGATCCTTACTCAAAGTACTCTTCTGCTGAAGTCAATAGAGCTCAATAATATCATTCATGGTATCAAAGGAAAAACGCCAGCCACTGTGATAGGTATAGGTGAAATTTCAGGAGATATTTTGCCGTTGCGAATTTTTTCTCTGTTAACTGGACTTTTGGCATTAGTTAATCAACATATGAAAAACAAACAGGTGTGTTTTTTGTAAAGAGTGATAGGTTGTAGGCTGTCCTATCATTCTGGGAAGTTTGTGGGGTTTTTTTAATAAAGGGTGTGATATTTTATGAATCTAGTTTTCAAAATCAAATGAGGACCTATAGAGATGTGTGCTGTGCTAGAATGGAGTGTATATGTGCCTCACTTTGTACGTTTAATGTCCTGAGGGCTTTCCTACTGAGTGGCATTTACTGGAGAAGTTGGATTTGATGGAAATTGAAATCATATCCTGGCTGGAGATGAAACAGAATGTATTTTGTATTTGTTTGTTTATCTATGAGTAGATAGATACAGAAATGAATTTCAGTGTAATCCTCAAACTGTTTACTATGTTGTGCTAATCCCTACAGCTACATCTGATTACAAAAGAAAAAAAAAAAGCCACCGGTAGGCTTTAAAAGTTTCTGCCATCTGTCCTGGTGCTTACCCTTCATTCACCGTAAGGATATTTTGTGAGCAGCTTGACAGGCTCCCCATGTGTTACGGCCTTTTCTGCTGTTTTTACCTTCTGTCTCTGTGTTTTTTCTGGCTCTGTCTGTCCAAACGTAGCAGCGCATGGGTCCTCACTTTTACCGGAACAATGCAGATCTCCAGGACCTTTGTTTCAGTCACTCAGCCTAGCACCTTTGGATTTGGGACCTTCTTTTCATGCTGTACCTGAAACAAGAGCTCACAGAGCTCGAGGAAGAAGTCTCCCAGGCCTATTGCAGCGAGAGGAGCTCTGTGCTTTCCAGCTCATTCATCCTTGGGATCTTGGTGCTCATGGGCTGGTTTTACCCTGCATGCCTCGTTAGCTGTCTGCGTCTCCAAATCCCTGCCATGTAGACGCCTGTACCCTTTAGCTAGCTTTCTGGGTTGTGCTCATCCTTTATCCTCATCTGACACTTGGCCGTTTCTATCTGTCGGGGAGATCTTGCTGGATCTGAAACCACAGAAGGAGGGGGATGGCATTTACTTCTAGCAAGACAATAGCTTTCTGGCAGCTCCTGGCCTACTTTGCAGTGTGTAGAGTTCATGTAGTTGAAAGGAATATGATTACTTGTGATTGCTGTGGAGGAACAGGCTGTTGTCTTCTGAAGAGCTGAGTAAGGCTCACTATTCACAACCGTGTTTCCCATGCTGAAATACTTCATTCATCTAAATCACATTTTGTCAATGTCCTGAAAGTAATAAACAATATATCATTAAAGCTAGTCATGACCTCCGTGGGCTTTTGAGAAAATACTATCATTACTGAAAAGCTGGGTTAATCTCTCCCTAAATCCATAAGTAATTCAGGCTGTTACAGTGGTTTCAGCACTCTTCCCTAGAAAGCACAGACCAAGCGAGTGGTGGGGATCAAGAAAATAATCTACAGATACTAAATCTACAGAACTAATCCCTATATTTTTAAATATTCAGTGAATAATTTATTAAAATATTTTAAATATTTAAAGTGTATTTAAAACACAATTTCAACAACTCTTGCTTCTTTGGAATTTTTCTTTCCAATTTTTTTCGGCTCATGGTTGAGGTTTGAGGTGTGCTGTTATTTCCCTGCCTTAGGCTATATTGAAATGAAGTGTTCATTCCACACATGAAATTGGTGATGTCACTGCTTAGGTACAGTGAGGTATAGATGCCTAAAATGTCTTCAGCTTCATGGTGGAAGTCCCTTAAAATAAAGCTGTGAGTTTAAGAGGGAAGGCTGTACTTAATTCGAATTCACATGACTTGGATGGAGGGAATGAGTGCTCTTGGATAATGCAGGCACCAAGTTTTAAAGATTTTTGGTCTGAAGCATTTTTGCCTCTCTGATGTATATATTCTCTAGATCAGTCGTGTTGTGAAAAAATACCATAAAATAACATTGGTAAGTTGCTTTTTTTTTTATGCTTCAAGTATCTTATCTGTATTTATTGATTGCCATAGGCTGTGAGAAATTAAATTACGTGTAGCTAGGTTTAAAACAGGATTTTTGAACATGCTCTTTGTGCGACGGATTTATAAACTTGAAACTTCATGCCAGAGTGTGTGGTAAAGGTTAAAAGTATGTACGTTTTTCAGGGAATGCAGGACAAGTTTATGGAAGCAGAATCCAATGAGCATTACCAAGTATGCAGAAATTTTGACATGACAATGGTAGGGCATGGGAAGAATATTTTTGCAGGGCAGTGTATTATGTTCTTCCTGGACATAAGATTTTTGCCTGTGCCTGAGGCAGGTGTGTGGGCTGGCAGCATCTCAGGAACGGCTGCTCCAGATCAAAGTTCTGCACTCACAAAGCTTCCTCAAATTAAAAGTGCTTACAACTGTGGAAATTAAGAGCTGAAAGCCTTTGTGAGAGCTGGTTATGTCCAGAGTGCCCAAGATAATGCAAATTGCATGAGCTGACAATCTTATTCTGTGAGCTGAGGGAATGCTGCTGATCTTTTTGTTTTTTGAACTTTAATAATGCACTGTCCCAGGTGGCCAAGCAAGGGAGATCTTGGTTTTTTGTGTCAAATGATGGCAACAATTTCTTGGCAGCTGAATTAATTTCAGATTCTGCAACGTGACTTCAGATTAACATTACATTTCTCATAGCTAATGGTACCTTACCCTCTCAGCTTATGAATAGAAAGAAAAAACCCTCTCTCTGAGGTATTTGTATTTTAAATCTGATCTCTCCTGCTTTCTTACATAGCGTGTGTGTGTCACAGTTTGACCCCTCAACAGATAAAGGTGCAAAAAGCATGGTGGCCATGACTACCATCGCTTCTTTTCAAAAATCGGTTCTTAAACTTTCAGCTTCCAGATGAACGAAAGGTTGTTAGTGTATACATAATAAGAGGAATTCAATTTCAAAGAGTAATCTGTGCTCATAATAAGATGAACTCACTTGCAAAGGATTCATTTTTATAAGCTGAGTGAAACATCAAATGAGTAGGAAGCAAAGACTTAGATCACCTTAAGCTATGTTAGAAAAACAGTGACTTACTGAAGTAGTGGGTAACTAATGCCCATTTCATACAGGGGATGAGTCTATGATATGCCTCTGCACAGGGCAATACTGCACAGAAATAAAGAAGTAATTTTTCCTGCTGTATATTTCATTAGTGAGACTGCTGGCTGAAATGAGGCGGTTTGGTGTCTTGCATTGAAAAATATCAAGTCAGCTTGTGGAGGGCTTAAAGAAAATGTGAGAATCTTATCAAGAATCAGAAAATGTTTTACAATGAGGGGTTAAAAAAAAGTCTAATTGTTGAGTTAATAGGAAGGAAAAAAAGGAACTTGATAAATAGAAATACAGAAATGCAAGTGCAGGTAAAAGGAAGCTTCTTGAAATAGGGTGATGTTTAGTTATAGTTTAGTAACTGGAAGTACAAGAAGAGCTTTGATAAAATCTGGAATCTGAATACAAAGGAACTAATTTGTGTAGACTGTGGTATAGGAGATCTGAAGTGATGCTCATCTTGGTTAATCAGTTCCTAAAACCTGAGAACAGTAGAGTTATTTCTGGAATGCACACTATTACATGCTAAATTTTTGTTTTATGACTATGAGAGATAGACTCTTCGAAAATAATTACTTTTTAAATCTACAGTCCAGATATCTTCTCTTTAATGCTAAAATATTTTTAATATGGAAGCATTTCTCACTGCTTATGCTAATTACTCTGTCCATTAATTATATATATTTTTTTTTACAGCTTAGAGTAGGAAAATGATCTAGCCTCTTTCACCTTCATGTTCTTGTACATTAGAACAGACCTAATAAGAAAGTTGATGGAGAGAAGTTAATTGATTAATTTAATTGGTTTCCATGGGACTTAACAAAATAAATATGGATACAGTTCACTTTCTCATAGAAGACTGTTTCCTGTACTGAATTAAATTTGGCTTAAAAAACTGTTTGGAGGAACTTTCTTTGATGTGACCTAAGGGATAGGATGGCTCAAGTTTTTTTTGGGGTCAAAACAAGGATCCAGGACCTGAAAAGTGCTTTCCTTCCTCATTGGCAGCAAATGTCATCCCCCAGGCTGCTGCTGAAGTGGCATCTCTGTTGTGTGCCAGGCTGTGTTCAAGAGGAGGTGTTCAGCTGCTTGGTCTGCGATCGTGGCTTGAGCAGCTGTTCTACATCTCTTGCAGGTGATGGGCCAGATGGAAGTGTCCCATGTGCCCAGTATGGCCACAGGCTGCCCTCTGGGTGGACCACATGGCTTGCCAGTGTTTGTAACTCTCATGGCAGGGTTCTTCTGCTAGCGTAAGTGGTTGTGGTTTTTTGTTTTGTTTTTTTTTATTAAAAGGTTGCAATTCTGTTGTATAAGAGTACACTTAAAGCCTTGCACAAGGTTCTTGAGAATACAGAATGAAGATCAGGCATTCTTCTAAGTGTGAAATGGAGTGATTACAGATGTTGCTAACCAAGAACGTGTTTCTTTTCCCCCTACTTCCCAGCTACTACTGCAGCTGCTGTCTTTGTTATCTGCTGGCCTTTTACCTTTTTACGTCTGCAGATGCATGCATTACAGTCCCTCCCTGTCCTACACTGGCAGTCTGTGCCAGGAGGAGCCCTTGGAGACCGTGGCTTAACTCTGCTTAGGCTTTGCTGTACAAGCCTGTTGTTAGACAAAGCTTCACATTGAATTCGCGTTTTCATTATGAAAACATGCATCTAATTGGTTCTTTCAGCTAACTGAAATGAAAGATGGGTGGCATCTGTTTAATAAAGTCCATCAGCATCTGGAGATTAAAGGGGGAATATTTATGCTTTCCCATATCTTAATGTGTTGGCTCAGTATCTCTATCGGCGTTTGATGCCGACCTGGAGTTTTGTAAGACACTTCTATGCAGTCAGTATGTGGTTTGACACTGTTATGCACACATTTCCATACTGACATTTTCTTGGACCCCAGTGAATACCTCAATACCTATAAATTTGAACCTATAGAAAGGGAAAGTGAGATTTAGCAGTATTCTGTCTGAGCTGTCCAGTACAAAGACTACAATTTAAGCAGGTTTATTTTATTTATTTTCACCGTAATTCTCTGTAATTTTAGGACTTCAGCGTATATATTTTTCTTTCGTTTTTTTTTTTCTTTCTTGGGAACGGTACTTCTCCAAAGAAATCTTTGTGCCTAGCGTTATATTCGAACACATCGGCATTTTGAAAGGAAAACAGAACGAAGAAGTTTGTAGATAGTTGAGGCATACCATATGTTGTCCACCACTTTGCCACAGCTGGATTTTTCAGAAGATTGTTGCGATAGCATTTCATGGGCTGGAAGTGTATGGAGGACATATGGCGTGTTTCTTGGCTGACTATGAACTTCTGACTTAGTTGTGTACAGCACAGACATAATGCTTTTTTTGATGTAGGTTTTGTTTGTGCGTATATATGAGGAAGCTGATTTTTATACTACAATATCGTAGAGTAGTATCATAAGGTATAATTAGGCAAGCTATAATTAAACTACTACTGAGTTATATAGTTTAGGGTGATACATTATTTCCTTTTGGATTGAAGCCATTTCTTTCATGTGGTTTCTGTGTCTGATTTCTTGTTCTGCAAAATACAATATTCAGCAGACATACGCAGCTAATGGCGTAGTGGGAAGTTCAATTTTTTTAAATGACTTTGAGGTGTAAAGAAGCTTCCTTCCATGTTTATATCTTTATAAAAAAATGTTATTTGAAACTTAATCTGTGCTGATGAAATATGGCAGAAGGGAAACCAGAAAGTGTCTGTGGCAAAGCTGAATCTTGGGTATCTAGTACGTTGCAAGTAAAGGGCGTGTTCGAAGGCTATTCTTGGTGCATCAGCTAAAACTACTGGGATGCCGTGTCACAGTAACAGGCTCTAGTGGGAGCACTGGTTGCTGCCCAAGACGCTGGCTGTAAGCATTTGGGTAACTGAAGGATTTGGGTGGGGGGTGCCAAATTCTAAGGGCAGTCCTTGCTTTTGCCCAGTCAGCTGTGGGAGATGAATTTCTGGACTCGTTTGGATCATGCCATGTTCCAGTTTTGCTTATAGCAGAAGTCAAGAGAGATCCTCAGGACGTCGGTGGTGCCCGTGTTGGAAATAGAAATGTGCCCACGTGGGAAAATGGACAATGAGTGATCTGTAGGTAGAGAGGGGCAGCAGTAAGGGCCTGTGAGCAGGGAATGGAGAAATGGGGTGTCAAGGAAAGAGC
>NW_009700917.1:19615-47489 GCF_000703405.1 Apaloderma vittatum
TAGCAGGTTGTGTGCCAGGAGCCTGACAGGACATTAGAAGATGACAATAGAATTGCTGGCCTTGAATGATGCTCCTTTTGCCATGTGACAGCTGGACAGCTGTAGTTCTTTGGAATGAGCCCATTCGGCTGGGGACTAGAGAAGAGACTTTTGGAGAAAAAGCAGCAGCACCAGTGTCAGACAGTCTGACAGTGACTGTTCCTTTGCTTCTCCCTTTTTCTGGAAAATAATTGTGAGCAAACATAATGTGCACTGTGTTTGTGCATTGTCTGCTGTGTAAAATGTACCTGTTTACATAGCTCCCATCCTTTTGCATGCATGATTTCCGTGATAAAGGTGTTTGCTACTGCCAGGTGAAAATCATGTGATCTATTTGTCTGGATCTTAGAAAAAAAATTTGTCTTTGTGAGCTGTAGTATAAGTAAGGGGGATTAAAACTTAAGAACAAATATCTGTTTCGCTATATGTTTTATTAAAACTAATAGCATGTGTTTTTCAAATACTTTAAAACCTTTCCTGTCTCCTTACCATAGCAATAACATCCAGTGCTTACACAGTGCCTGACCTTTCCAAAAGCACTTTACAAATATTAATTAATTGTTTTCTGTGGTTGAAAAGGCTTCATGGTGCAGTTTGTGGGTGGGAGCAGTAGGAATAGCCAGGGCAGGAGAGCAGAGTGAGTCTTGTGACATCACATTATTTCCACTTGTAAAGACAAGTCAGAGGTGCCAGCCACCTTTCATCGACCGTCACTCTTGATACCTCTTGAGGAGTCCACCCAGCGTATTTCTTAATGAATCTCTCCTCTGTCAATACACTATGAAGATTTGCCTCCTATATGCTTTTAGGCCCAACTGTTTTCACTGCAAACCGGCTAATAGCCATATTCTTTTAGTATACCTCAAACTATGAGTGATTAGCATTTTCGTGGTGCCTTCCAAAAAGTGATTTTTGAGGAATCTAAATTGGCATTTCCCCATTTTGCAGATTTATAAAAAGTTAAAGCTCCAAGAAGACAGAATTGGAAAAAGCATATTGATTTCCTGGCATATAGCTTCTCCTTAAGTGAGTGAATAAGATTGTCTTAACATGGAAAGCAGAAGTGCTTTGAATTATGAAAAAGAACAAGGTTACAGGACTCAAAAGGTGCAATATATTTCACATCCTGTGCTTAAGTCAGAGGAAAGGAAAAACCAGTATCCATGGTTGTTAAATTTGGCTTGCAGTAAGATAGTGCACACACCTGGTAATTGATGTTGAAAAACGATCGCTGCCTTTGTTATTTAATTTCATTAGCAGATTGATTAGCAATGGCCAAATAAGCTGAGTACCAACAGCAAAAAAATACTCTTGGACCACACTCATCACCGTTGCTCAGTGCGCTTCACTGGACCTGTTTTATTTTTTGCCAGCAGAGGAACTGACACAAATCTCCGTTTAAATCCTTTACCACACGTTAAGTGGTGTTCCTCCCAAGTGCTTCAGAACACTTATTTCCAGTGCTCTCTCCCACTGGCACATCAAAACCAGGACTGTTGCAGTTACAGGTGTTCCTCAGCTCCAGCTGCCAATTAAAGTCACAGCTTTAGTGTTGTACCCCTCTGCCTTTGGTGGGCTCTGATTGTAACGTGTGCCCTGGGCTCCCCACAGCCCTCTGAGCTTCTCCGGTAGTTGCCTGGGCTGTGGCTTGCCGAGTTTGAGTTGTGCTTTTCTTTGTGTATCTTGCCCTGTCCTGTCTAAGGAGAATAGGATGGCATTTCCAGTGATCCCGCAGGGGCTTGGAGTTGAAAAATGGAGTAGAAGAGGGAGGAAGGTGTCCAAAAATAAAAAAAGGGGAGGGGGTGGAGAATAAGAGAAAGAGGCAGATGAAATCAGGAAAGAAGATTTGTATTCAAATGTGTCAGACTTTTTTTTTTTTTAACCTGGTATTTGTTTTTTGTAGAGCAAAGTCTGCTATGATTTCAGGAAATTGTATCAGCATTTAAAACTCTCTCTCTCTCTCTCTCTCCATATATATAAAAGCTTTGCTTTTTATTTAAAGTCAGTTTTTTGACCTTCCTGAAACAGAAACATGATTAGCTGATGATTATGATAAATTATTATTTCCTGAGAAGTCGAATGGACTCAGCTGCAATGATAATTATTTTTTAATCATCTTTGTGAATAATTATCAGTCTGATACATTATTACCTCTCTTTGCTGTCTTTCGCTGCACATCTTAGTTAAGGTTTGGATTCCTTACTTTGCAAAATGCCTCATAAAAACATAGATATGACTGAAATAGTCCATATCCTATTTAATCCGGTCTCGCACCTCACACAGTCAAGAGTGGCAAGGGCTCCAAGAGGAGTTGCAGATGTGAATCCTACATAGGCATTGCTTTTATTCCTTGCACTGGTAAGATTTGCTAAAGCCCTGAAAGTTGGCATTTAGCAAAACATTTGGGTAGACTGTTGACACTAAACACTCTAGTCATCAGCACTGTCTTCTCCATAAAATTGAGCATGGTTTTCTATTCATTCCAAATTCTAGCCTTTGCGACTTATAATGGGCAAGGTACCTGCAATTCTTGGTACCACTCAAGAAATGAGAGCTGGGAACATAAATCACTGTGTGGTAAAGCATATATGAATGTGTTAAAATCCCACGGAGTTACAGATTTTGATCATTATGTGCAGCATATTGGTTACCCTTAAATGGAAGAGAGATATTTATTTATTTAATTTTTAAAAAGGCAACTAGACCATAACAGCATAATCAGCATACAGTATCTTCAGTGTTGATCCATTTGTGCTCTTACTTCAAGAGGCAGCTAGAAATGGATAAATATCCATTGTCAGAGGCACCTTGTCATGGTAAAATCATAAGCACCTGGAAAGCTAATGCATGTGCACAGGTTAGTTGTAAGTAAAAGCTCACTATATCTATTTGATTTTAATTTTAGTACATGCCTTTGCTTAATTGTGCTCTCCACGTCTTTTCAAGTCCTCCCCATTGTTGTGTGTGCAACTTTCTCTATGATGGTATGTACTAGCGTTTATGAATGTTTTTTGAAAATAAGACTGAGGCAGCTAATGCATTTTTTTATTATTTTTTTTATTTTTTTCAAGACCAGTCTGAGTAGGTGTAATTAAACACACAGTTTGCCACTTCAGTAGGCAGCAATTCCACCCTTGGTCTAGTGTGTCATTGCACTGTGTCTGGTGACACTTAGTTAACATATTATCTGAACAGATCATTGGTGAAGTTCTTAAGTTGGTATTTAGCTTGCTAAGTTAATACATTGTTTATATGAATACTAGCAGTCCAATATCACACATAGACCTATACTTTTAGTCTCTTCTTGATACAGAGAAACAACTCTGCTTTGTTTTCTATCTACTTACGCTGAGAAGCTTAGCATGGAAACATAGGATTTTCTTTTCTTAGCAGCTTAGATCTTGAAGGAATGGTAAATCCTGTGATCGGAGAAAGAAGTCTGAATTTTTTTGAAAACATGAGATCTTGATTGCTACTTATTAAGAAAGCTGAATTTCTATACTGGCTAAGTGACATGATGATGAAATCTCTTAACTACAAGCCCAAGGTTTTTTAATCATCTGAATATCAGGTCTGTTGGGTTTTTTTTGCACAGCTTTTTAGAAAATTATTGAGGTAATGTTGTGAAGACAGCCCTAGCAGCCTTGCAGAGGTTAAGGCATCTGTGCAGCCTAAAAAATGTATTCCAAGATAATAGAGTATTGGAGATTTTGGAAAATGTGCTTGGGCTATTGCATATGCCAATAAAGTTGTGCTTTCCACTATCTAAGTAGACGTCCTGTTCATCACTGTTCAATCATGGGTCACTTAGAACACCTCGGGTAGTGGGAAGACTGGTAATGGGTAATATTGTGATCTCAAATTCAGTCTAGTATGAGCCTTCTTCTATGTTTATATCCAAATAGATGATTGTCCAGTCAGTTGAAAAACAGAAAGACTGGAAACAATTGAACTGAAAGATGTTTGACTTTATTAAGGTTGTTGAAATCCATGTTAGAGAATCAAAATTGAATGAGTGTAGAAAGAAGAGTAATAGGAACAGCCTGATTTTTCTATCCAATTTGGATAGTAAGATTTGGATCTTACTATCAATATTATGATGAGATAGGTGTTTTTCATTGGTAATTGAATACTCTTGTGGAAGCTTTGAACATAAACACTATATACCCAAGCAATTCTTTCAGTTCAGTTTGTGGCATGTATTCCATCAGGAAATGTTACTGCAGACTGCCTGCTGAAGGTCAGAGAGCTAAATATTGGAGTTGGATTCTAACAAGGCCAGTAATTTAATAACCTGTAACAGCATTAATAGTTGTACATGCTAAGGTAAAGGTTATCATGCTTTGCTCTAAGCTGACTGCTGTAGTGACCTGTAGTGCTGCTTCCCTCTTCCACTTTAGAACAGCACAAGAACTAGTGGCGTTAAAGGGATAAAAAGGTTTTCTTGCAGTCTTGTAAAAACAAAGATGATGGACTTAAAAGTTCGGTGGTCTCAGCTTCTGTAATGAATCCTGCATCACTTCATCTGTACCAGTGGGATGCTTGCAATGCAGAGGTGTTACAAGAAGGTTGGTGGAGATAAAGTGCTGTGCCTGACTGTTGCCAAAACCATTATTAGAGCAAAGTAATAGGAGCACCTTCATGTGAGTTAGAGCATTTAGAAGTGGATTAGGAACTCTTAATCTCTGTGTCAGTACAGATGGATACCTTGACAGAGAGAATTTCTTAAGCTTTTGGAAAAAAGATGTGTAGAACTGCCATATTGAGACTGTTATTGTAAGAGCTAATCAGAGCTGGACAAATTTAAACTATTTGTTTACTATAACTGAAAGAGTACACACAAAGAAACATGGAATAAAAATTGAAGTTAAAAGTGAGTAAAATGTTTATCATTTGTTGATTTAGCATACTTCTATAAAAAAAATTGCAGGCAATTAGTGATGTGAGAGAAGGTGACAGAGCTCATGAGCCAGATACAGTCAACTAGGAAAATAAATAAATGAATCTGCTTTTTGATATCTATTTATTCAGGACTTGGTGCAATTTCAAGTGTGTTCTCTGATCTGAACTTTATGAATGGATATTTGAAAAAAAAAAGATACCACTTCTTTTGAGAGATTATGGGCTGATGCTCAAACACACTGATTCAGCAGTTGAGTATGTGCTGAAATGTATTATATGCTGATTACTAGTCTGGCATATAGATGATATCAATACAGTTAGATTTTTAGCACTGAAGGGGAAGCTGTTAACCTCAAACATAATTACTTTGTCACTCAAAATATTTGTTCGTATGGTCTGTTTCTCTATTACATTGCTACTCTCTCCCCACATTTTCTTGGCTGTTTCCTTCTTTCCATTTCCTTTTTTCTTCTACATTTCCCTAATTAATGAGGAGGTGAAGATATATTGGAAGTGTTGAATAATTGTTTATTGTACGTTGTCATTGAAGTAAAATGAAACATGGGCTTCTTACTAAGACAAAGCAAAACAACAACCAGAAAAGCCCCACCTGTGTTCTGTCTCAAGCCACGTAGTGTTGAACATTTATCCCTCATTGTATGTTGAACTGGAAGACTGGAACTTGCTTAGGCTGAGATGTTTTATTGAGTATGATACCCTAACATCTGTCAGCTATTGGTCTGATCAGAGCAGTACATTGTTTTAAATTATTTATTGCAATGAGGCTACAGGCATCTACTTAACATCACTCCCTGTCCTGATCAACAGATACTTAAAGACAACTTGATGTGTGCATAAGAAAAGCTTAATGCCGTACACATCTAATGGATAAGTGAAGAAAAAAGTTTGTATTTTTTTTGGTTTGTTTCATTTTAAAAAATATTGGTGGAGAATTGTAGATAGACTTAAGTGTATGGGTTTTATCTCCATTCTTCCACATTTTTTGATACTGTAGTCACCAAAAAGAAATAGCCACAAAAGCTGGGGATGTGCACATGCCTTAAGCCTGCTATTAACAGGGATTCCATCCCCCCTTCTCAACCACAGTCTGCAGAGCAAAAACAATCCCCTCATCTAATTGAATATCTAACTGCTTTTTCATGCTGGAGGTCACTGTAATTCTCATGTACTGAAATTGGTCTAGCAGTCTGTTATGGGACACAGTAAGTGACTCCCTATGTAGCTGTGATTGATGTCTTGGAGAGTATGCAGTTTATCTGGTGAAATGCCACGAACAATGCACAGAAATCAGGGCTTAAACAAAGGTTTTTACCTAAGTCTTTGAAATTGCAGGGATCTTTTAAATCTGATTGCTTAGATTAGAGACATATAAGACAGAAGCAATGCTTAGTTTTGAGTGTGGTTGCATTAGTATACATCGGTCCTCCAATAATATAGACAGTTGCACTTTTATTCTCTTTGATTTGAGAAAACTTGTCAGAAATAATGGTTAAGAAACCAAACAAACCAAGAGAACCTTTAAAAATTGAAAAGTCTTTCCAGCTCCTTATGCCTCCTCAGGAAGTGAAACTGATTCATTCATCCATTAAGAATAATGAAGTTACTTCAACAAAAGTAATGCATAGCTTTGGAAAGAAAAAAATGCAGATGTATTTGTGTAGTGCTAAGGTGTAACTTCTAAGTATGTATGTTTTGCATCAGTACCATGCCTTACCATAGTAGCTATGATATTATTGTTGGAAAAATACTAAGTAGAACTTCTGTTAATTATTAGGATAGGTGATGATATGCTGTCTTTTTACATCCAATCTTTTTCAATAAAGCAAAGTAAATCCAGTATTTTAGCTGAAAGCTTGTGCAGGAGGTGCCTTACTAGCAGGTTATTTGGAATTTGATGAGGATGATTACTAAGCTTTCTTACAGAAAGCTTTCTTGCAGAAATGCTCGTCCCTTAGCAGGGCGAGTTCTCTTCTAGCCTGATCAGAGGTTAAAATTGTTTCCTGGTTGCCACACTTGGAAATAGCCTAGTGTTCCAACAGTGAAAACTGTAACGCTGTACAAGCTCAATGGCAGGAAGGAAGCCTGCCTGCCTTGTGGTGGCTCATGTGAGACCTGAATTCAGCATGAAGGCATTACCATGCAGAGAAACAACCTGACTTCTAGAAAATGGATACAGCTTGTAAAACCCCTTGGCTAGCACCTGTTGTACCAGAATCAATTATGATAAAACACATAAGTTGCAGAAAGAGAGGCAAGAACAAGGGTTTGAAAGATCTTGACTAGCTTATGCTTCAGGTGAAATCAAAATAAAATAATCCCTTCCTTTTCTTTTTCTCTTAAAGTATCTGTAGTTATGCTTTTCTTCAAAATAAATAAATAAAAATTGAAGTTAAGTTGTTGCTTGAAAATTGGCATGAATTGGAATGAGTATTATTTACACAGAAGTGCCTCTGAAAGGAAGCCTTACAGTTTTCTACCAGGGAATTCCATTTCCTTGTATTTGTAACGTTGATAATTGAAATGTTTTGGCAGCTGAAATGTTTTATTTTAATAACCTTATTTAGAATAGTTTTCTTTCTTTGTATGAATGGACAACAATTACAAACTTACACAACAGGCTACTTTGTAATTTTGGCAAAATGAGGAGATTTGACTTTTTCATATTTTAGTGGGGTTTTTTTATTCAGTTTTGTTTTTTTTTTTTTTTTCTATTGATGAATGAAAAGTATTTAACTTAGTGCCAGTGAAGCTTAATATGGCCAAATGGGTAAATCTTCTGGGTTTAGACCCCTGATATGTTTCAGGAAACTTCAGGAATATTTCCTGTTATCCTCAGGATTTAGTGGGCCATATTTATAAGTTCTCTAAAATAACCTCTGTGTAGGATTGCAGATAAAGAATAATTTGGGAACAGTTGAACAACCTCCTGGAAATGGTATCTTCTCCATAACCCGTCCTTATCTTCTGTGTCAGTAAATGCAGGCTATGAGCCGTCTGGGGCTACAATCTTTTAAAACAGCTGCAACGTTAGAATAATTTTGATACTTTTCAGCCAGGATAGCAGTGGCAATGAGTTTGCTGTTGGTGTGGTAGCTTTTTTTAGAGTAAAGTACGACTTCAGACAGAAAGGTTGTGAGAAAGAGCAGGCTTCTTGTCGTCTCTCCTGCACGTTTGGGTTGATGTGAACTGAGGAACGAGCGAGAACAGCGTTTCTGCTAATGTTTCTAGTGAAAGATGAGTATGCATAGTAGAAAATTTGTTCTGGGCTACCTGCTTGGAAAAGAAAGCAGGGGTTTATGTTTATTGTGGCCTAAAAGCCAGTGAGTGAATTTGTCCTGTGAGTTGTTATGGTGTTACAGTGTGGAACAATGTACCTGTAATTGCTGCAAATCCTGTTGGCACTGGTTATTAATAGGGGGATGCGATATGCCTACACCAGTTGATTTATTCTTCAGGGAAGGTGAGATGTGATGTAGCAATGTATCTTTTCAAAATGTGTCTTCAGCACCATGAGTAAAGCAGTAAGTCATAGAATCATAGAATGCATTGGGCTGAAAGGGACATTTAGGGGTCATCTAGTCCAACCCCCCTGCAGTGAGCAGGGACGTCTTCAACTAGAGCAAGTTACTCAGAGCCCCATCCGGCTTGACCCTGAATGCCGGCAGAGATGGGACCTTTGCCACCTCTCTTGGCAGCCTGTGCCAGTGTTTCACCACCCTCATAGTAAAGAACTTCCTGATATCTAATCTAAATCTACCCTGCTCTAGTTTAAAACCATTGCCCCTTGTCCTGTTACTACAGATTACAGAAAGTGTTTTGATGTTCAAGTTGTGCATTTTTGGGGAGAAGAGACACCCACATCATTGAACTTCAGTCACATAGATTGGATTCTTATGTTAGAAGTCTGTTATTGCTCTATAGTTAGTGGAGGTAGAGAGGCTTCTTTGTAAAGCAACTTAAAACATCTGAATTGGATTAGTTCCCTGATTTGCTCCCTGATGGAGCCCACTGTTCTTCATAGAGGGAGCTTAGGGAAGCTAGTCTCATAATAAACTCTCAAGTTAGATGCGGTGGAACTTCTCTACCCAGCTTCACTAATAATATATACATGATGGACGACCACCTGAAACTCAGTATCATGATACTAAGCCTTTCCTTTTAATTGCATAAAAATTGTTCTATAAAACATTGGTGATGGCAAATATTGCGATTACTACAGTATAGTGCTTTCAGAATTTCTTAATGTTTAGTGTATTTATATTGTCATCAAAACTAACAAGCTCCAGATGCTTTTAAGCATCTAATTCAAGATGGTAATAAAGTACAGTATTGTGTTAAATGTTTGGAAATCTTTATTATGACAAAGGAGCAAAAAGAACTTAGTCAGTTGTAAGGAATATATATGTGCTTGTGTCCCTGCAAAAATATTCTTAGTGCTGTCTGTCATGCATATATTTTGGATGTTTTGCAATTGAGAGTGAGTAAAGGTCAGAGATGCTTTTTGAATGTATTCTATGTTTTCTTTTGTTTTATATGAAGTAATTAGCTTATCTGAGTAAAATTTCTCCAGTATGCAGGTTTTAAGGATGTGTGTACAAGTGTTTGGGTTCGTCTGGCTATTGCATTAAAATAGTAACATCTATAGTGTGTAGGAGAAGTAGTACTGCTTGTGCATCTCTGTTGATGACTAGCAGAATTGGCACACAACTACAAGAATAATTGCAAGCAGTCAGGCTTTCTCCCAAGTTGACAGGAAAGCAGATTTTCTCAGTAGTTCTGGTGAGTTGCATAAGATTGCTTTGTGTACTTTAAGTTAATTATTGACAAAATACTTTGTTGAGTCAGGGTCAGCAGTTCACTTCCTCAAAGGAACCCACCTCTATTTATCATAATCTATTTTTCAGTCTCTCCAGTTTCCAATTTAAAGGAAATGTGTTTTGTTTTGTTGTGCTTTTTTATTTAAAAAAAAATTGAAAGAGGTCACCTTGGTGTCAGGCATTTGCTAATAGTTTATTTCAGATCGCTCTGTGTTTCTTAAAGTACGAGCAGAAAGTTTCTAGCCCCGGGAACTGGGAGCCTGGTAGGAGGCAATGGGAAAGAGGGGGGGGAATGTTCAGCTGGGCGGGCCTGGGAAATGAGCCCAAAGATTTCTGCAGCAAGATCACAAAGTTACTCCAGTTAGGCATATGTGCATCTTGATTCAGTTACTTTGGTGTAACAAAGGAATTGCTCACTAAGCTTAAACAAAACATACTGAAATGTAAAAATGCGTGATTGGAACTTCTTGCTTCAGTGACGTTTCGTAAGAAATAAAAAATGTTTAAAATTAGTCCCAAGTTGACAATGTTTATACTATCTGTTGCTCCCGTCTCTTGCAGTAGCATGTTTTTTAGTGCTGTTGATCAAGCAGCTGGTGTTTTCATGCAAAGGAAATGTGCCATGAAGAGCAGCAGAGTGGCCAATGACACTTTGGCTGACATTGGACAACAGTGTTCAATGAGAAAATATTTAGAATGTTATGTAGTCTGTTTGAAATATGGAGTTATATCTCTTTGTAATCCCATAATGAAAGTTAAAATCAGATACATAAATCAGAGTGGTACATTCAGTTGACAAGTGTGGCTTGTCAGAAAGGACATAAAACAGAAAAATATTTTAATGAACTCTAACACTTTCCTGGGAATATTTGGGTTTATAGTAGAGGCAAACATAAAATATTCTTAGAATAATTTACATGATGTTAGGCTTCTGAGCTCAGTGGACTTTGAAGGCTTCATCCCTTTGGAGGATAATACATACATATATCTGGAGATAAAAGTGCTTACAGTGTCTGAATGACTGATTTTTAGGAGCTGTCAGAAGCACAAATCTGCAAAATTAGCTAATTGGGTTTGAGTTGTCATGCTTTCTACGCTTCCTATGCATTTGTAAAAACAACGCTTAAAATTTCACAAAACCATCTGAATTGGATTATTAGTGACCTACTAATGCTGGACATAGTACACTTAGCACTGGAAATTATCCTTACTTTTGCCATGCACATAGGTAAGCTCTGAGGCATCAAAGCTTAGCAGACATACCTAGAAAGTTTAGATGCTCCTGCTTGAAAGTTGTCCGCTGGTAATAAGCGACGTCACACTTAATTATTTGATCTTTGTAGCCATACAAGTGTGTGCTTAAGATACTTAGTACATAAACAGGGATTGGTAGGAGACCATTAAAACAAGTTGACATGCTCTTTGATTTGCAAGTATCCATTTTTGTCACTGCTAACAGCAGTTTTGTTTTGAAGGACAGCATTTTACATAGTTCTTTTGAATTACTTGATACCGTAATCTGCTAGATCAGGTCCTGAGACAGGGTATAAGGTTTGAGTCACAATGATGTTTCTGTGAAACGTTTAGGTGGGATCTATTTGGTTTTTTTTTGGCAAAAAGCTTTATGGATATTTTCATCTGTTACTTGAAAATAAATGTTTTTAGGTTGAAATGATTTTTTTTTTTTTGTTTGTTGTTTTTATACAAGTCATGGCAGATTAGCAGTCATTTTTGTCTTCAGGCTTAAAGCACTAGTATTTTCTTGGTAACAGGTATTTTCTGTAAATAATCATGTTACTTGGAGTACATTTAAATGGAAATTTTCATCCCACATCTATGGAGTATTCTTTTCTGTTCATTACTTGCAAACTAGTCAGTCTATATAAGATTCAATTGTATAGACTGCTCCTGATTTTATGCCAATTTGGGAAGACAGAGCAGAGAGTGACAGGGCTAATTATAGTCTCTCGTGCTTACTCATCCACATACACTCGGATTTGCAAGTGTAAAATTCAAGCTGTTGTATGTGCATCTCATTGCACTCAATAAAGATATTTGCTCAGAAATATCAAATATGTTCTAGAGATACTTGTGAAAATGTGGGGAAAAAAGTCAGGAGAAAGAATGCATTGCGAAATCACTTGAGTCTTTCACTGGTTCTGCTTGGCAACTCTAAAAGCAAAATGCATGGGCTGGCAGGGGGGATGAAAAGTACAACCTTTTTTCTGCTTTTTGTTTAGAGATAGCACAGTTTTGAAAAGCTGACATCTTTTTGCAAGTGAGATTTTTTTTTTTTGCATGAGAGTCCCACAGCTTATAAGAAAGCATAGTATTTTTATTTTAGATTAGCTGTCAATAAGAATTTGGAATGCCCATTTTAGTATTACTATGCACTAGTACAGCTATCACTTGCATAAAAAGTTGATGAATAGCATGTTTAATTAAATATTATTGGCTGATCCCCGTTTGGTGTTCATGTGTTGCCTGATCTAGTTGAGAGGCGTCCCTGCCCATGACAGGGAGGTTGGATTAAATGATCTCTAAGGTCCCTTTCAGCCTAGGCCATTCTGTGATTCTGTGATGATATCATGGTATTGTGTCTTGAGTTTAGCCTGTTTTTATGAGTTGTTTAACAAGCATTTTGCTTTCTCATGGAAGTTTTTTAATCTCTTTTACCCCCATGTAAGTGTGCTACGTTGGGCCTCTGAACTGTACTGCAGAGATGAGCAACGACATGACTCCAATTTCTGCAAGATCAGACCTTGTCAGGGGAATAGCTAGGTTCTAATAAAGCCGGAATTATAGTCAGTGTGAATGTTTACCCTTAGGGCATCTGTCCCCTCCTTGAAGAGCTGTATCAGATCACATCCATAAGCACATGTAGCCAGTATTGAGATTGTGAGCACTCTTAAAACGTAATTGAGAGTGATTTGTAATCTCCTTGTTGGAATCAGAGTTATTTATCTCATATCAATTTAGTTTAATTAGTGTCTATTAAATTATGTTGCCATTTCTTCAGATGTGTTTTCTCAGCTTTATAAGCTAAGAGTGAGTGAAAATCAAATGTCACCTTGTGACCAGCTTTGTTTAGTGCTACAAACGAGACTCAAAGACGTATACATTGTGTCAAATGCGTAGGGCTGAACATAAAAATGCCGTGGCTAATTGGTGCGGAATCAATGAAAACCAGCTCCAGTTCTTGCTGTTCAGCTGCCTTGTGTTTCATCACTGAGATGTAAGAAAGCTCAGGGTCCTCGCTTAGTGAGGAGAGCGGTAAAACATTCCTCCCGCAGAGCCCACCTTCTGTTAAATACTCAGTTCATTGCCCTGTAAACCCAAACTGGTTCTTTTACAGGGTTCTTTTCCCCTCAAGAAGCATTTGTGTCAAATGATGTCAGTTCTGTTTGGAGCAATACACTGAGGTGTGGAGGGTGATCAAGTGTAGCTAATGATACAAATTTCGTAGCCAGCTGGTGGAAGCATGAGGCTTCTCCAGCATCAGTATAATGTTTTAATTTCACTGAAATGTCTTTATACAATTTAAATCATGTGTTTGAAAGCAACGTCCTTCAATTCCCTGTAGTGCTTAGGTGGGGTTAAACCAACTCTGTTTTCAACTTTACAAAAAATGCCTTTGTGACAGGCGCTTTCGTCATGGGGCTAGTAACCCTCCTTCAGAAAGAAGGTGAATGTTAAAATTAAAGGCACTGTCGGAGTACTTAGAGCTTTTCTACACAAAGAGGGAGTCTTGGAGGTGGACTATTTTTCATCTGCTATTTAAAACACTCTTTTTAATTGATGCATGTTTTCAAAGGCATTTGTGAGCCTTATTTCAATATTCTGACAACTGGTGCCTTCCTGCATTCTGTGTTCAAACGAAAATGTATTCAAATGTAATAAACTTCTGTCTTAATGAGAGCTATAAAAAGTAGCTTGTAAATAGGATTGAACATGCCAAAAGACATATTTACAAGAATCTTCCCTTTTGATGCATGGATACCTCTGTGTGTGTGAGGAGAGGCTAGGTCAGGGGATGTGGGATCTAACATGCTGATCTTAAGCTGTCATGCTTCTAGGAAAAAAAAGACAAAGCAGTGTTCAGTTCAGACAGCTATTTGTGTACCACTGCTCGTGGGTATATTTATTTGTTTAAAGTCTCATGAAGAGCAACCTCATGAAGTTCACACCATCTGTCAGCTTTTCAGTGACCAGTATAAAATGAGCTGATGATCCTAGTTTGTTTCTTTGCATGGTGGGTAAGCTTGTGCTGTTTAACATCTCTGTTGACACCTGCTCTTAATACCTTTGTAACAGAAAAATCGTGTCTCAAGGACTTCTTTTCTAATGCATTTTAGATGATGATAGTCGGGAGTTCTGTACTGTTGCTTCTTTGTGTCACACCAGCTGTCAATAAAATACCTTTGAATACTGGAGCATTTTTAAGAAAGAAATGTGCTAGAATTTCTGTGGTGTTTTTTTTTTTGTTTGTTTTTTTTTCTTCAAGCAATTGCAGTAAAATTCTTAAGAGCATAGATCTGGAATAAAGAAAAAAAAAAGTGAGAAACATTGCCCCCCCCCCCAAAAAAAAAAAAAAGGCAAAGCATTTAGGAGATGGCAATAGGGCTTGGAAATTATCCTTGTTTTGGTTCTGCTGTTCAGATTTTTTTTTTTCAGTAAATCAGAAAATAAATATTCAAAGCAGTAAGCGAAAGCATGCATGCATGTACTGATTGTCCTTAATTCAGTAAAAAAAAAAAAGGGAAGTTTTATTACATAAGTGCTGACAGAGCAGGAAGGTAAAAATGTATCCTCCTGGATATTCTCCTGCAATTTTGGAGCTTTTTTTGTCACACTTCCAACAGTAAGGGGATAAAAGCTTCCAGACATCTCTATTTAAAATGGATCTTTCTTGTGCCCTCTTCCTGCCATCCTTAGTATGGGCTAAGGGAAGTTGAAGCTTTGGGTTTTTTTTTCCCCTGTATTTTTTTTTTTTTTTTTGGTCAAATGACCCTCAAGAAAATAGCCTTTGTTTCTGTATTAGATCCAGAGCCAGCAAGTAATTCATCAAATACATATCACATCTGTTATAAAAATGCAGTGGAAAAGGAGGGAGGAATTACAGGTGAAAAAAGTGGAGTTTATTTTTTTTTGGCAGAGGGAGGGGTTGTTTGTTGTAATTTTTTAGAATAAATATATAGCAAAATACTGCTTTTCTTTGTGATGTTCTCTCGAAGCGATGTGAGCACATACTAGCCTAAATAGGAAATGATGTGAAAATTTGTTTTTCCCTTCCCCCTGCTCGGAACTACTCACAGGGCTATTGAGGATGTAAAGTAAGGTATGATGAGATTTGACAGCTACTCAAATGATGATGCTTGATAAGTGCAAGGATCTGCGTACCCTAGGTTTGGCTAGTGCTGGCTGCACAGTTATTGTATGTGGAATGCAATTAGTGGTGACAGGGCAGCAGCCTTCCTGTGTGCAGAGAATTACTGTTTGCAAAACAGCACAGATTAACTTGCAAAAATCTCTCTGCCGCAAGGTACACGTGAAGGAGAGAGAGGTCTTAAGGTTACAGGAAAGAGATGGTGGGAGCAGTGAAAGCAAGCTTCCTGCAAAAATTTGGAAACACGTAAAGGTTCAAATATTATCCTTTACTCACCTCACAAGAGAATTTTAGCCGTTCGCTCTGAGAGGAAGGAAGGAATATTTTTTTTGCAACTCTGAGGAAATGATGGCGTTGTCATACATGTACACAGGTGTTTCCTGGATAGAGTGCATTACATCCATGTTATTAGCATATAGTTTGGGCATTCTCTGGAGCCGAATATGTGAATGAGCTTTCCTTGGGCTTATAGTTGAAGTAATGAGCAGCTTTTCAGCCATAGCATACCCTGATTTTTTTCCAACACTAGTATTACTCATTTTGTTACAAAACCTTTCTGTGACACAGTGCATAAAGATGGACGGGGATGCTTTTCGTAGGGATAGCAGATTAGCAGCAAAGAATATTGATCTTCAATGCTTTTGACAAAGCCTTTCTTGAGTCACCCCCTAGAGGGTGAGGATGAACAGGCTCTTTGGGAAATGTTTTAAACTGAGCAAAATTATGATAAGGCAGCACACTGCCACTTTAGTTTTGACTCTTGGGTGTTATTACATGTTGCAGCCATGGCCAGAGTTACTTAAATTCCCCAGATGGGAACTGCCACCAGAGGGAGGATCCAGCAGTTGTCTTTGTCCCAGGCATTGGTATTGTGTGACTGTTCCTCACCATAGCTGCATTGTAACTAAGCCTGTGGAGAATTCACTTTGCTTTTGTCAGGTTAGTTTTCAACTAGTAAAGTTGTTTGTTTTTTTTTTTTAATCTGACTTATCCTGTGCCCTAACAAGAGGAAAGGCTGTGGGGGCAGTGAGATGCAGTTGGGTGGGGCAGGCGGCCAGAGACCATTCACAGTGACAGGATGAGTTGAAGTGTCTCACAACTGTTTGCTGGGGCATTTGGCAGGCCTGAAAACAAACAAAAAAGAAAATAAATATTGTATTTTCTTTCTACTGGTAAGAAAGGAAATATTTAAAAAGGAAAAAAATAAAGGCAAAAGATAAACATATTTCAGTGCTGAGAAAAAGGAACACAAGAATTGTATTAGATTTGATCTGCAGTCGCTTTTTCTTTATTTTTTGGGTACTCTTGAGGCACACACATTTATGACTAATAAGCTTTCTTAATGGAAAACAGCATGTGGACAGTAATGTGACAGCTGGAAGGAGTATCCAGCTGGTGCAGAGTGGGCTGCTGCACAGGCTAAGTAGTGCAAATTGCTTAGCATGCAGGTTGCACCTCCTGCTCCAGATGTTGTTCTGACTCTCTCTGCAATTCCAGACCGGACTGCCCTCCTAAGTGCTGGTCTTAAAATCCTCTCCCTCAGGTGGCCTTGTCTGAAGGATTACAGCAGAGGAATGTGAGGCTTCATGGGAATTTCCTTTTTTAAGACCTCAGGGCTTGTCTGACCTATGCTTTTGTGTTTTAGGGCATTGCCAAGCACATAACTCTCTTCTGTGTGGCCTGTGCACTGCTGCCAGGTAGAATTCCCATTTCTTCATTTGAGGACTCTGTTTCAACAACCCAGTGAAGTTGTATAAAAGTATTTAACACTTAGTAAACAAACCCTTGAGCTAGCTCATGTATTTTTCCAGTTAATTTAGTACTTTACTAAGCACAGCTACACTGCCCATTTCTAAGTCTGGTATGCATTCTGTATCTTTTTCTGTCCATACAGCACATTTGAAAAGGGTTTTGCTAATTACAGTTCAGTAGTTCAGACCTATTGTGTGTTGAGATCACTCTAATTGCATTCTCAGAGCATACATTGAGCTTGATGGTGATGCTTATGAATTTTTTTCGTTGAAATTGCTACCTCTCCTCTCATCCGTGGAAATGCTTTCTGTCTGTAACAGAACAGCCTTATGGGTTGTTATGATAAATGTTAATTGATAAATGATAGTTAGAGTCTCTTGTTTGAACCTTATTGCCTTATTTACCAAATTAAAGCTCGTAAAGTGTTTTTCTGGATGCATGAATGGTATAAGGCATGGAGTAAAGAGATTCTGGAAAATACGTAAAAGATCCAACAAATGGACTAGCAAAACCGTTAACATCATGTTTTTAGCATGAAAATGATTGCTATGTTAATCATTAAAGTAAACACCAAATCAAATCCTTTACTAATAAGTTAAAATGATAGTTAGCAATACGTATTTGCTGTTCAATGATGTGTGAAAAAATATTTGTTTCCAGCTCTTGTAAATGTATCTAGGAAGGAGATGATTTATGTTCCCTGCCTACATGCAATTTTATTCCAACTCAAAGCTGCAGCTGCTGCTTTAAGTTCATCTCCATGTTAAGATTAAAGCAATTCCCATTTGTGGAAATATATTGGGCAAGTCTGGGTCCCACTTCTAGTGACCAGATCTCAAAATCATTACACTTCAGCTGAAAGTGGGAGCTCTCTGGAGTAGAATTCTATCTGTCTTCCTGTATTAACTAATCCATATAACTTAATTTTAAATGGATGATGTAGCTGATGAATGTAAGACATACACTCTGGTCTTTGCATGTTTATTTGCATTGGGAACTTTGCAGCAGGAGTACAAAATGCACCATGATCACTTATGAAATGATACAGCAGTTCTGCTCTGTAAGTCCAGCTCATGATTTGAGTAGTTGTCAGTGCAATATCTGCTGTATTAAGGTGAAAGTGTATTTCAACACCAGCTTTATTTAGAAAGAGTAGGAAAGTGAATTGGTACGTATATGTGTTGAAATTCTCATGGTGCCAGGCTCTTCTATTGATTTAGCTTACCTTAATTCTGTAATTCATTAGAACCAGCTTCATAGATACATATATAAGTGATACTCTGTACTGGAAAGTGAGGAAGAGCAAGGTTTGTTTTCTGTTTAATATGTGAGCAGCACGCAGTTTTGCTAATCTAACTATCCTTCTATGTACATATGGACATAATTTAAGATTGTTTTGTTAGATGAACACCTATTGCTCTGCATATTGAAGCCTATTGACTTCAGAAAGTATAGTTGCATGTAAAAGTGTCACCCTCTTCTTAAAATTCTTTTTTCCTCCCTTTTAGAAAGCATCTTTGCGGTAAAAACAGTACTTTATCCCAGCCTGTGTGATAGTGAAGTTTTGAGTTTAACAGGAGTTTGTTTAGTATATGTATTTAGAATATAACGTGTATTTTTATGAATGCTTATAGTGCGTATGTGTATTATAAAGATTAAGACAATTGCTAGGTTTTAAGAATGAGGTGGATTTTTTTTTTCTGTTACCATTTGGTGCAGCAGTGTTGCGTCTACTTCCTTATGTTTCTGAGCATCATATGTCTGCCTGTTCTAATGCATTTTTTTAATTGTAGAATGTGATTTTCAAAAACTAATTCAGAGCCAGAAAAAGTCTAATGTGCTTTTACACAGGTGAGGCTTTCAACAGTAAACTGATCTTTAGCTTCTAGATGTCTTAATCCTTGAGAGCTGTAGGAGTTGTACTAAGGTGCTAAAATAAAAAGTCTGACATCTGAAATTTAATTGATGTTTAGTTTATGGCTGAACTATAAAACAGATTTTTTAAAAAGACAAAAATAGCTCAGCCAACAAGGATTATTGCTTCAATATATGGCAGACTGAAATAAAACTAAATTAGCTTAAGAAAATGCTGGTAAAAACACAATTTATTCTAACTTTTGGACACTTTTCAATATTAATAATAAAGATTTGCCTTTTCCTGCAAGCTGTAGGGAACCTTAAGACTGTTTCTAAATATCTTCTTCCTCAGGTGTACTGACTGACTTCTGTGAGGTGGGTGACTCTGGGATCACCCACTTTAATGGGACAGCTTTCTCTTTCTTTGACTGAGTCCATATGCATATATTTGGTACAAAATGGAACTGCTTTGACAGGAGAGACTGCTGGGGAGAGCCTTCAGGCTCTTTACACCCTACTTGCGAGGCACTACTGAGGAATTGGTCCTTGGTTCACATCTCCGCTAGGAATCGTGCAGAGAGGGAAAGGGCAGCCTGAGTCTTCCTCGTCCTGGCAGTCGAATCGGACTGTTCTTCATGGGAGGTCATTGTAATCTTGCCAAGGGGCAGCTTGTGCTTCACTCCGTCCCAAGATCTCTCTGCTTGCCTGTTGCCTTCTGGCAATAAAATTGGTTTGTTTTAATCAATATTGATTTTGGAGAGATAGGCTCTGGTTTTATTCGCTTATGGAAGAGGTCACGCAGCAGGTACTGACGTGTTCCAAACTACAGTTATAATTTGTTAGTGAGGTTTATACTGGACTAAATGAGCTGTCTGAACTTTGCATTCCTTGAAGCTTCTTCCTAGTTTTTAGAAGAAAATACTGAACAATTGAGATCTTCATGTACTTTAGTGTACAAGAAGTCAGTTTTAACATAGGACATCCACAGGTAGACATGTACACAAAATTGTTATTTTACTCCTATTTCTTACAAAAAAGGAATTGTTTTGATTCTAAAAGTTCCCAGTTTTGTGAAATGTTTCCCCAAATTCCGAAGTGGGAAACTGCTTTCAACCCAGACACTGTTTTGATGTTTGACCATCAGCGAGGCTCATGTGTCCATTTGTCTCAATTTATCCTTCTTTTACATCATTATCTGTAAGTGGGTGTGTGGCTTAGGTAACATTTTACAAACCACCCAGGATAATTGGATGAAAAAATTCTGAGAAGTCGTTTTGAATGGGTGATGATTGTACAAAGTAGTTTTAAAACAGCACTTTGAGGTTGGGGTGTTGTGATTTGTTTGGTTAGTTTGATTGTCTTTTGGTTGTTTTGCTTTTGTTTGTTTGGTTTTGTTTGGGTTTTTTTTGTGTTTTTACTGTATTTCCTCCTCCTGAAACGTTGATTAAAATCATAATGAAATGCATTCTTCTGACATTGTGCAGTTTTTCCAAATGTGGGTGTTTTTGGTAATAGTCTTTGCTGGAGGCTTGTTCTTGCTTGTGAAATTCATTCTGTAAGCTAGCTGAATCTGAATTCAGTTATAAAACATGAGGCCTTGGTTTGTTCTGTAAATTGCTGGGTCATCTTCTCGATATGAAATCAGGTTCTACAATGTAGTTCACACAGTCTAATAAGTGAAGGATTATTCATAATGTAGTGATGGAGTCAGCAAGACTTTATTAAGATACTTAGCATTTCAGTCAAAAGAGAACAGAAAGAGGACCTTCAGCTTTTTCAGGAAAGATAGGTATGGTCATTTTATTATCAATTTAACATAGTCTTCTAAAACCAGACTCTGTTGAGGTTTTAGTTTCAAGTTGATCTCTACTCAGTAAAATACTTAAACCTATGGTAGTTTTTTGTTGAAAACACTGGCTTAGGTGAGGTCTTTTTTTTTTTTTTTAATTTTTCGTAGATATTCTCTGTTACAAGAAAGTAGAGAAGTAAAGGAAAACAGGAGTGCTTTATGCATTAAAGCATCCTTAATTGTCATACCAGCTGGTGGTTCCTGTCTGCCTCCTGTGCTTCCAGCCTTCTGAGGAGTACCAGGAATTTGGATATTCAAATCCTCTATGTGGTAGGAAGGAGTAATTGCATGTGTGTTTTATCTTTCCCAGTTTTACCCAGATAAGTGTAACTTTTTTTTTGTTTGTTTTAACTCATTTGGGATGTTTTGAAGAAATACTGTCATTCTAGTAGTGATTCAAAAGCAAATTTTTTTACATGTTTCCTCAAGCCATAGTTACAGCCAAATTTTTTTTTTCGTCTGAATTGAGAATGAAGGTACATTGGAAGTGGTACTGCTACAATGAGGTATTAATTGCAACTATATTTGAAAAAAAAACTTTTTTGCAGAAAGAGTAGTCAGACATTGGAATAGGCTGCCCCGGGGAGGTGGCTGTGTTACCACCCCTGGTTATGTTTAAAGGTTGTTTAGATGTGATGTTGCAGGATATGGTTTAGGAGTGAGTTTTGTAGGGTAAGGTTAATGGTTGGACTCAGTAATCCCAAAGGTCTTTTCTAACCTGAATGATTCTATGATTCTGTTTCACTTGTTCTGATTTCTGCTATCATTTAACTTGTGCCTGAAGTACTTACAGAACAGCTTTTTTTTTTTTTTTTTTTTTAAAGAAGGGTACTTTTATATTCTTAGGGAAGATGCATCCCTGGTTATGTTTAAAGGTTGTTTAGATGTGATGTTGCAGGATATGGTTTAGGAGTGAGTTTTGTAGGGTAAGGTTAATGGTTGGACTCAGTAATCCCAAAGGTCTTTTCTAACCTGAATGATTCTATGATTCTGTTTCACTTGTTCTGATTTCTGCTATCATTTAACTTGTGCCTGAAGTACTTACAGAACAGCTTTTTTTTTTTTTTTTTTTAAGAAGGGTACTTTTATATTCTTAAGGAAGATGCATTGCAAGTATTAAGTGATTGTGAATGTAGTGTCAGAGGATTAAAGCCCAAAGCTCATTTTCCCTGTACAGATAAAACAGTTCTTTGTTCTGGTCAGTATTATGCTGTGGCTAAGATATCACAATCCTCAATGACTATGAATCGAGTCTAGCAGAGAAGACACAATGTTGAAGAGACTGATAACTGCAGTATCTTCATTCAGAGTGCCCTGAGATTCTGTTGTTGGCATGGCTGCAGCATTAGGCTTCAGTGAGCAACCTGGTCTAGTTAAAGATGTCCCTGCTCACTGCAGGCGGTTGGACTAGATGACCTTTAAAGGGCCCTTCCAGCCCAACACATTCTATGATTCTATCATGTGAGTCCTATTTAAAAACCCTCGGGGGAGAAGCCTACCTATGAATACTGCCTGGAAGAGTTAATTTGCTTGGGGTTTTTGAAGTAGGACAATTTTTCTAATTGTGCTACTTCCAAGAGGTGTTGTGTTGTTGGTTTACCTTTCATATATGGGAGATTCCGCTTTTGAGAAGCAAGTTCTCTCGAATTTAAAACATTGGATGTTTCTGATCAGGTATACCATTCACATATTTTCATGTTAGATTAAACAGCTTAGATGCCCTGGTAGTGTTATCTGGGTAGTAACAAATGGTTAGACTGTTGTAATACACGTATTAAGCTGTCTAGACTCCTGCGATTAAGTCTTCAACATTCAAGTGTAATCAGGATCTTGAAACTTTGATATTAGCCTTCTCGTTGATTATATGGGACAGGTATATTTATGAAGCTGACCCTGAATGTCCGTAGGTGGCCTGATTTGTCATATGCGCAGCATCTATGTGCGTATGAAGCGTGTAGATTCTGCAGATGCGCAAGGGTCAAGTGTTGCATATTATATTGAAAAGGACGTCAGTTACTCAGCGTATTCCCTAGGTTTCAGCGAGGGCATCTCATGCGTAAATCATTACGCCAATTATCTTCTTTCCAGAGACAGAGAAGGCAAAGCACAGGGACATTAAGTTACCTGCCTAAAGTCACAAGAGAGTCTGCTGACAGGAGCTGACTCCCCACCTCATAAATCTTTTGTCCATATTATATCCGCCAAACCACAGTATTTGTATTGAATTAGTTTCTTTAAAACTCTGGAAGTGCTGCTCTATTGTTATAGGCGCTGTGTTTCAGAATGTTTTCAGACATTTTTAAGTATTGTATTTGTCTGTATTCAGAGAATAGAGGAAAACCCCTAACCCTGTTTTTTTCTTGCACTGTAAAAGGCATTCACACTGAGATGCAAAAGCCCATCCCAGAGAAAATTTTCAGCTCAGTTATTATCCCATGGAACAGAATTCATAATGGAAGTGCTGACAGTTCCTTAATTATAGTGATTTTAATAGAGCTTGTAATAATAAGGTAGCACCCAAGTTTCTTGAGCTACTATGTGAGCTGTTGAACCCAGGCACATAAAAATCCTTTTCTGAGTGGAAACGTGATGTAATTGCATTCAAGGGCGACTGACATCTGCTGTTCTCGGTGAGCATGTTGATTAATATGTGAAATGAAGTTTTCCTGTCATTAGGGCTGCATGACCTGCTCCTGAAAGTGTGTCTTTAACACATTTGCAGTTATCTCTGCTTCTTTGAAAGAAAAAGCATTTCTTTCTTAGACTTGATAAGGCTGATGTTATTCTAGGCAATTGAGGAAGAATTGACAGTGTTAGGAAAAAATAGTGGTGGTTCTTTTTTGTTAATAAGATCTTTAAGGCAAACTTTGAAACTCTAGTATTTCAGTTATGCTGAGGTTATAGTGACATAGTCTTCACAGTGATACTTGACCACCCCATGGGGAAGACTGATATACCACTGACCCAATTGTTCCAAGTCTATCCATTTTCTGTTCTGCCCTGTCATAAGCTAAAGATTTTTTTACTTGTTTCCATTAGACTATAGAAAACAACTCGTGAAGTTGGACTTGGGGAGAGCAATGGCCTGGTGTTGTGTGTGCGGTGCTGAAAGTTCCTCTGGGGAACAAACCCTTTCCCCAGTGAGGTGCCATCCAGAAGGAGAGCACTGGATTGCACTGATTACTGTAGGCACACAACAGTTACTTTCATCCTCTAGGAAAAGCTGATACTTGGGGTTTTTTTTCTTCTCTGTTGTGAACGTGTTGCCAGTACAATACCCAAAAATGCCAAGCCAGACATCTTTGCATGGATATTTAAGAATTAGGTTTGCCAGCACTTAAAAATCCATATGTGTAATTATTGTCTACTATATTTTGTTTATTAAAAATAATTTTTTAAAATTATTTTGGCTTAATGATGAAACCTCTTTTGTCATTGTCCATCTAAGAATTGATCTAATTGAGCTTTAATTGTCAGTCTCATCTGACAGGGCTTTCAGAGTAGTAAAAAGATTGCTGCTAAAAGCAAACTTCTGTGTTTGCCGATGATTTTTAAAACATACTTTTAATATGGGACAGAAAAATACCATTTTAGAATAATTCTGTGTAGTAAATGGGGCATTTGAGATAAGTTATGATAGTGTTTATGTGTCTTCAAGGAGTTAATATTAAATAACAGCTTTTCTGATGGCTGTTCAGCCAGTAATATTGATCACTTCAGTGCTGCTGAGACATATACTGTGCTTCAAGCATTGATCTATGACATGAGACTACTTTGCGTAAAGTCATGTATATAATTGACTTCAGTTTTATTTTTCAAGTTATGTACTGTCAGAAAGTCTTCAACAGTATTAAAAAAAGTAGTTATTTGATGTTTATTCATTATAGGGTCTTAATTAGCATTACTTAATTTGTGAAAAGTGACCAAAATTGTATGTTTCCCTGAAAGTAACCAGTTAAGTACTAATTGAAACAGTTCAATTTCTTTGGCTTTCATAGAAATAGAAGGAACAAGTTCTTTTTTTGCAGATGAATTCATAACTGTGGCTGTAAAGTCTAGTAATGCAAAGTCTCTTTTACGTTATAGAATCATAGAATGGCCTAGGCTGGAAGGGACCCTAGAGATCATCTAGTCCAACCTCCCTGTCATGGGCAGGGACGCCACCTCTCGACTAGACCAGGCAACACATGGGGACCGAGCAGGAATTAAACTAAGATAAATGCCAGTATCTGGTTTTGATGCTACTGCTAACGTTCATTTTAGGGGAGAAAAAATGACTGTAAAATGGTGAATAAAGATTTAAGGCCTGAAGGCATAGTTCTCATAGACAGCTGCTTCTTCAGATGAAGTAGTTGAGAAACCTGCCAAAGAACCACCTCTGAAGTATCGGTAAGTTACCTTTTGACTTGCAACCTTTTTTTTTCCCCCCCTCCCCCCATTCTGTTATGAAAGCCATGTTTACCCTGGAGTCTAGCCTAGGAGCACCGTATGCAATTCATTGTTGCTAACCTAAATAACAGTATTGATTTTTAGGTACTAGGGAGTGCGTGTGCCTGCACAGTTCAATTTGATAGCAGTCAGTCATTTCTAGTGCTTTGATACTGATATCACCAAAATTACAGTTCAGATAGAGGCATGAAAGTAAAAGCTATGCTATGCCCTACAACCACTTACAGAAAACTGCTGTACAGTTTTCTCACTGTTTATATGTTTGTCATGTATTGATGGTTGTGGCAATGTGATGGGTGCTGTTTAAAGCTTACTGATAAAGCCAGCACCAAAGATGTTGCAGAAAACTACTTTTTTTTTTTGTCCCTTAAACAGACAAGCCATTGTGGAAACGAGATGGGACACAACTTCTTTCCCTTTTGTGCTGAATCACAGGAATAAAAATGCAAGATTAAGTCTCTTGCAATTTCTTTCAGTATTTCTAGCTAAAATATCTCGGCTATTTAAAAATCTTCATTTTTGAGATGTCACTGATAATCCACAAGGCTGGGAATGTTCTTAATTTGTGAAACCAGTTTGACTGTCACATGTTACTTTTCAAACCTCATGGATTCAAATTCTAGGTTATTTTCCCTTGTAGTCTCTTCCCAGTTGTTCGTTTTCTTTTGCTGATCTGCGATAGAGAAGATAGCTGAAATAAAACTAGAAGAAAAATAGCAAAAATTACTAATGTCCAGGTGATAAGGATATGCTCTTGCCCTTATCTCTTCTTAATCCCCCTCACCACCTTTAGCCTCACTTTTTTCTGCTTTCCATGTTTCCAGTTTGGAACTAGGCTTTTATCTTTTTTGGCCTGCATTTTCTTGCCATTACTCTCTGCTGTGCTTGGATCCTGATTCTAAAGAAATGATGAGTCTTATTTTGAGCACTCGATGACTAGTAATGTGATTTCTTTGATGATGCAAATTGTGCATCCAGAGTCTGTTCCCTGGCTCTTGTGCGAGTGCAGGCTTTCCAGAGAGCTTGCTGCTGCCCATGATCGTCTAGACAAAATCTCGGTGCCTTTGATTCATTTATTGTCTGTTTTGTGTTTGCTTCCCTATATATCCAAACACTAATACTGGCTGAAGTCACAGAATCGCAGAATGTGTGGGATTGGAAGGGACCTCAAAAGATCATTTAGTCCAGTCCCCCTGCCAGAGCAGGATCACCTACAGTAGGTCACACAGGAAAGCGTCCAGGCAGGTTTTGACTGGTTTCAGGGAAGGAGACTCCACAACGTCCCTGGGCAGCCTGTGACAGTGCTCTGTCACCCTCACAGTGAAGAATTTTTTCCTAATATTTTTGTGGAACCTTTTATGTTCCAGCTTGTACCCATTGCCCCTTGTCCTGTCATTGGGTGCCACTGAAAAGAGCCTGGCTCTGTCCTCCTGACACTCCCCCTTGAATATTCAGCAATTGGAGAGCTTTTTGGCTACTGTCTTTTATTTTTAGAATCTGCGAGAGGAACAGTGAGGGAGTTAGCTCTAGTGAATGCAGCTGCCACCATGTGGTTTAGATTCTGTCTGCGAAAGAACTGAATTTCGTCATGGCTCACCAGAGCAAACTGCAGCCGAAGGACTGGTCTAAAGAAATACATGCTTTTAATTCCTGAGGCCTTTGACTCAATCCTGAATATGATGGCCACTGTTACACTAGAAAGTGAGGATCTTAGGTCAAAACATGTTGGTGTATTTTACTGTCTTCGGTGCAACAGAAAGATCCAAACTCCTGGTTAATCAACATCTGTATTTCAGATAGAGCTCAGTGTGCCTGAACTTGTAAAGCATGGGTACAAAACAAAGCTGCTCCCAGTTTTAAAGTAGAAGTGATACTCTAACACATTAGCCTTAAATGATGCAAGTAGATATTCAAACAAGGTATAATTAGGTAGAATTCACTCTTCCTTGCATAAAGTAGTAAGAGTTGTGCACTCTGTTGTATGTCTTGTTGTGCCTTAGGCAGTTCTGACTGTAAATTGTGGACTATGTTTATAGATGAAGATTCATAGGACCCTTCTTGCTGAATCCTGTCAGGCTGATGTTGTTTCAGCTGATTTCTGATATTATCTTGTTGTGGCATGGGGTTGCATGTATTCTCAGAAGCAGGAGTTGGCCCCACCTTTTACTGGCCAAAGTAATAGTTACAGCTTAGTGAGTTACACTTTCCAGTTGGTTTTTCCTGTGCAATTTAAAGAGAGGTTATCAGAATAGGAGCTTGTCTGTCAGATTTTATTTCTCTTAAGTATTTCTACCTCCATCAAATACAGAGACAAAATAGTTCACGTAGCCTAAACCAGAACATCAAGGAATTTTTGCCAGCTTGTCTTCTGGTTTTTGCCTGGTATTTTGTTCTTGTACAGCCCATTCCTAAATGGTAGAATGCCTCAAGTATTTGTGGCCAATGTTACCAAGCCTTTCCCTCTCTCATTCAGTATTGCCTCTTACTTATGTCTGTCAGTAGCAACTCCTGAAACTATTAAACAGTCTTAGTTGTCTAAAAAGAGAGATTTGTATAGAATGTCTTGTTTAAGTCTTTCACTTGATCTATTTGACTTATTTCAGCACTCCTGTTCACAGCACTGAGATCTAGTATTTTCATAACCTTCACAGAAGCAGTGTGAGCTACTAATGTTATGTTATACTGGTATGACCTGGCTGCAGTCCACATCGCCCTGAAATTTCAGTGTCTCCAGGGACTGCTTTTGCTGTGCTGCAGCGCCTCTGCATTTGTTGCCTTTCACAGAATCACAGAATCACAGAA